>NC_069508.1:111267084-111482084 GCF_027579735.1 Bombina bombina | reverse complement strand
TTATATATATGTTGTATATTAAAAAGTTATATTCGATATTGTTATAATTGTGCTGTACCTTAGTGTCTTACGAATAAATGTTGAGACCTGAGATCTTGTCTATTGACAGTATTAAAAGTGCTGTGATATTACTAGTTTATTATATAATGCACATTTGCATCTCATATAGTGAGTATAACTAGTTTGGTAGTGTACGTTAATAAAATCTATATGTGGCGTATACAATTCATATAGTTCTATGAACTACTTAGTTTAGTGAATATAGTGAATAGTTGTTAACACTCTGTGATAATATATGGAAAATATTTATTCTCCAATTATAATGAGTATAGTGAGTAGTTTGTGATACTATGTTATAACATATGGAATATATTTTCTCTCTCCGATTAAGCCTGACTTCAGTGACAATGTTGGTGTGATTAGTGTACGTGATGTGAATATGCTGTATATTAAGAAGTTTTACTCGATATTGTTATGATTGTTATGATTTGTGCTGTACCTTAGTGTCTTACAAATATATGTTATATATATGTTGTATATTAAAAAGTTATATTCGATATTGTTATAATTGGGCTGTACCTTAGTGTCTTACGAATAAATGTTGAGACCTGAGATCTTGTCTATTGACAGTATTAAAAGTGCTGTGATATTACTAGTTTATTATATAATGCATATTTGCATCTCATATAGTGAGTATAACTAGTTTGGTAGTGTACGTTAATAAAATCTATATGTGGCGTATACAATTCATATAGTTCTATTAAAGGTGACAAAAGTATTATAATTATATAGATATAAGCATAGGCGATATGGTAAAAGTATATAGAGTTTACTAAAAAAGGGGGGAATGTTCTTCTCGAAAAATACAAAAATACTGGCAGTAAAATAATTCACTAGTTCAGTATTGATTCACAGTTAAATATCACAATAAAATCATACATTAAGAATAGAACCTGGTCTATATATTTTTTGTTCCGGTTATTTGCAATTTAGTTGCAGCTTGCAAAAAACAGAAATAAAAAAGCAGGAATTAAAAATGGTTACTGATGTAAAAAACAAAGTAGCAATTTGTAGTAGTTGTTTATGTATTAGTAGAATCAAATAATATGTTCCAAATAGTGCATGCAATATATATTATGAAAGTTCTTATGCAGAGTATTATTTGATAGAAGAGATCAATCTGTGATGATCAATGATAAAAGTTCATTTAGTTGTGGCCACAACTCTAAACATTATATCAACAAGGATTCTTTAAAATGTTCTCTGCGTCTCAGAGTAAAACGGATTATCGGCACTTAGTAGCGGTGTCGTAGTGATGCTCCCCCTACCCAGACTATTGATATCCCTTACCTCCTCTGATGCTATACAGGATTATGGGAAGGTTGCCTCTGTGTTTAGACTGTTACGGTGGCAGGATAAAAACTTTGTCTCCACTCAGCGTCTTGCCGTTCAGGCTTCCCGGCAAACACTTCCTACCTGGGCGTGTATGGATCGTATCACGTGGTCCTCGGAGGTCCAATCGAATAGTCGGGTCCTGGGGGGAGTGTTTCTTATCGCAATCTTTCAGTGATATATTTCTTTACTGGAGCCGGTGTTCTTCACACTAGAAATCAATGTCTACGCGTTTCAGCGCTGGGTGTGCGCCTTTATCAAGACTGTATGATTTAGTGTGTTTAAAGGCTCCTTTTATAATCCTATTGTTGTCATGAACTCCTCCCAAGGATGATCTGATTGGTTCTGGGTCGTCATCTCTAATATATTGTAAATAACCATCACACTTAAGATGATTTTATTTATGATTTTTTTAATGTATGATTTTATTGTGATATTTAACTCTGAATCAATACTGAACTAGTGAATTATTTTATTGCCAGTATTTTTGTATTTTTCGGGAAGAACATTCCCCCCTTTTTTAGTAAACTCTATATACTTTTACCATATCGCTTAAGCTTATATCTATATAATTATAACACTTTAGTCACCTTTAATAGAACTATATGAATTGTATACGCCACATATAGATTTTATTAACGTACACTACCAAACTAGTTATACTCACTATATGAGATGCAAATGTGCATTATATAATAAACTAGTAATATCACAGCACTTTTAATATATTCACTATATTCACTATACTAAGTACAAGAGATTTAGATAGTCCTACTCACAGCTCTCTTTTTGAGCACTCCCCACGCACTGAGAATATCTATTTATGTGGATAAGGGAAATGAACAAAGCACCCTTGGGATACCACTAGCTGTGTACAAAGGCCGCCTAGTCGGCCAAAGGAAGAAGAATTTGTTGGTGTAATGTACAAAGCGCCTAAATGAAAGGCAAAGGTGATAATGAATGAGAACGTAGCTTTATATAAGGTGACTGATCAAAATGACCACTTATGATTTGATCAGTCACCTTATATAAAGCCATTGATGCCCCTAATGTTATTACCATCTTGAAAAAGGCCTTATATAGGCCGAAACGCGTCGACAACTGGTAAGAACTATTTTAATATTATTTAATAGACCTGTACCATCTACACTATTTTTTACAGGGACTTGCAGAACTATATATGAAATATAAGAAGTATATAGCACCCTCATTGAGGATTACTGCATCACATTTACTCATTGCATTTGGTTTTCTTTTTATCCCCACATTTCACATTTTTTCATCATTTTTTGATTGTAGACAATTTTTTTTCATTTTGATTGTAGACAATACAAGAAGATTCCAATGAGAAGCAAAATACGGAACCAAAACAAAAGGTGTCAAATCTTACTTACACCAGATTTGGTATGGAGATCCTCACAGGCAGAAGTAGCATCCCCATAGATGCGATAGTTCAGCAGAGCTGATGTTTAACAGTGCGTGATCCCAATACGAAGCCGATCACACACTGTTAAAAATCAGCCCTGCCGAACTATTATACGTGTCTTGTTTTATGAAATTATGCTTCAACTTTGTTATTAAATTGTATCAATATTTTATTCCATTTGGGCCACATTTGTTTCAAACTCATGTTCATTTTTTATTGTTTATTACCCCCAGTTGTTTATCTACCACAGGTGATCACAATTACACCATCTTTATTCGATTACCAACTCTTTAACATAGCACACTTATTTGTGATTTTGCAGTTTTATTATTTGCTCACATTGTGACACACACATTCACTTTATATTCATATTTTTATATTTGCATATGCACTTAACTTGTTAACACACATTTTTTGTCATCGTGGTTACTAATGTAGCTGCTCACAGTAGCACATAGTACATTTTTATATTTTTTAGGAGAAATCCTCTTTTTTTCTATGTATCTTGCAAATATGTTTCTATTCTAAAATGTAATTAATCTATATGCATTTCAGTTTCGACTGGAGAGTCCCTTTAAGGAAAAACTTCATGGAACAGTTTGAATATCTAGTTGATACAGATTAAAATAATTAAAAAACTCATACAACTATTTAATTTTAAGTCTATAGGGCAGCTTTATTGAATACGTGAAAGGGGGAGAAATTGATCGACATCCTCTCATGATTCAGACAGAGCATACAGTTTAAACGTATCAAATTTGCTTAATTCTCTTGATAACCTTTGTTGAAGGAGCAGCAATGCACAACTGGGAGCTAGCTGAGTCAGCACTGATAGGCCAAAATGTATTTCAAAAGAACTGAAATAAGGGGGCAGAGGTTTAGATACAAGGTAATCACAGAGGTAAAAAGTATATTAATATAACAGTATTGGTTATGCAAAACTGGGGAATGGGTAATAAAGGGATGATCTTTCTTTTTAAACAATAACATTTTTCCAGTAGACTGTCTATTTAATCCCATATCAGCTCTGGATTGCATTGCTCATGTGCTATTGCAAAAACACTTCCTGTCTCCTGCTCACATGCGAGAAGATCCTGTCAATCACACAGAACGAACATGTTCGGAGTGATTTCTATCCGCCAACTCAGAGGTGGCAGAGAAGGTAAGAAGCGGTGGTCATACCATGCAGAAAGCAGGGTTGCATGAGTAAGCAAGCACCATGAGGGCTCCTGGCATCATTCAATGCTTAGTACATGGAGCCCAATGTGTACATATGAGGTTGATCCGACTCCAGTATTTCCATGCCACAACTGATGCAAAACTCATATGTATTAAATATCACATTCATCATTTCCAGTAACTAAACAAGCGACTTTCTGACTAATCCTCACCCTTTAGGCCTTAACTCCACAGTACCTACTACTTGCTTAGCCTTCCAATATAAGAATATGAGATGCAGAACTGCAGGGAACATTAACACACACTGACACAATACAGCTCAAGCACGCTCACACACATCCATACACACACACACTGACACAACACAGCACAAACACGCTCACACACATCCATATACACACACACACTGACAATACAGCACAAACACACTCACACACATCCATATACACACACACTGACACAATAGAGCATAAACGCGCTCACACACCCATATACACACATACACTGACACAATACAGCACAAACACGCTCACACATCCATATATACACACACACACACACTGACACAATACATCACAAACACGCTCACACACATACACTGACACAATACAGCACAAACACGCTCACACACATCAATATACACACACACTGAGACAATACAGCACAAACACGCTCGCACACATCCATATACAAACACACACTGACAATACAGCACAAACACACTCACACACATCCATATACACACACTGACACAATAGAGCATAAAAGCGCTCACACACATCCATACACACATACACTGACACAATACAGCACAAACACGCTCACACACATCCATATACACACACACACTGACACAATACATCACAAACACGCTCACACACATACATACACACATACACTGACACAATACAGCACAAACACGCTCACACACATCCATATATACACACACACTGACACAATACATCACAAACACGCTCACACACATACACTGACACAATACAGCACAAACACGTTCACACACATCCATACACACACACATTTACACAATACAGCACAAACACGCTCACACACATCCATACACACACTGACACAATACAGCACAAACACGCTCGCACACATACACTGACACAATACAGCACAAACACGCTCGCACATATTCATATATATATATATATATATATATATATATATATACACACACACACACACTGACACAATACAGCACAAACACGCTCAAACACATCCATATACACACACTGACACAATACAGCACAAGCACGCTCACACACATCCATACACACACACTGAAACAATACATCACAAACACGCTCATACACATCCATACACACATACACAGACACAATACAGCACAAACACGCTCACACACATCCATACCAACATACACTGACACAATACAGCACAAACACGCTCACACACATCCATACACACATACACTGACACAATACAGCACAAACACGCTCACACACATCCATACACACAGACACAATACAGCACAAACACGCTCACACACATCCATACACACACACACTGACACAATACAGCAGAAACACGCTCACACACATCCATACCAACATACACTGACACAATACAGCACAAACACGCTCACACACATCCATACACACACACACTGACACAATACAGCACAAACACGCTCACACACATACATACACACATACACTGACACAATACAGCACAAACACGTTCACACACATCAATATACACACACACTGAGACAATACAGCACAAACACACTCGCACACATCCATATATAAACACACACTGACAATACAGCACAAACACACTCACACACATCCATATACACACACTGACACAATAGAGCATAAACACGCTCACACACATCCATACACACATACACTGACACAATACAGCACAAACACGCTCACACACATCCATATACACACACTGACACAATAGAGCATAAACGCGCTCACACACATCCATACACACATACACTGACACAATACAGCACAAACACACTCACACACATCCATATTCACACACTGACACAATAGAGCATAAACGCGCTCACTCACATCCATACACACAGACACTGACACAATACAGCACAAACACACTCATCCATATACACACACTTACACAATAGAGCATAAACGCGCTCACACACATCCATACACTGACACAATACATCACAAACATGCTCACACACATCCATACACACATACACAATACATCACAAACATGCTCACACACATCCATACACACATACACTGACACAATACAGCACAAACACGCTCACACACATCCATACACACACACACTGACACAATACAGCACAAACACGCTCACACACATCCATACAAACATACACTGACACAATACAGCACAAACACGCTCACACACATCCATACACACATACACTGACACAATACAGCACAAACACGCTCACACACATCAATATACACACACATTGAGACAATACAGCACAAACACGCTGGCACACATTTATATATATATATATATATATATATATATATATATACACACACACACACACACAATACAGCACAAACACGCTCACACACATCCATACACACATACACTGAGACAATACAGCACAAACACGCTCACACACATCCATATACACACACATTGAGACAATACAGCACAAACACGCTCACACACATCCATATACACACACACTGAGACAAAACAGCACAAATACGCTCACACACATCCATACACACACACACACTGACACAATACTTCACAAACACGCTCGCACACATACACTGAGACAATACAGCACAAACACGCTTGCACACATTCATATATACACACACAGACAATACTGCACAAACACGCTCACACACATCCATATACAAACACATACTGACAATACAACACAAACACACACACATCCATATTCACACACTGACACAATAGAGCATAAACACACTCACACACATCCATATACACACACTGACACAATAGAGCATAAACACGCACCCACACACACACACATCTATACACACACACACTGACACAATAGACCACAGACACGCTCGCACACATCCAAATACACACACTGACACAATACAGCACAAACACGCACCCACACATTCATATACACACACTGACAATACAGCACAAACACGCTCACACACATCCATATACACACACACTGACACAATACAGCACAAACACGCTCACACATATCCATATACACACACTGACACAATAGAGCACAATCATGCTCACACACATCCATACACACATACACTGACACAATACAGCACAAACACGCTCACACACATCCATACAAACATACACTGACACAATACAGCACAAACACGCTCACACACATCCATACACACACACACACACACAGACACAATACAGCACAAACACGCTCACACACATCCATACACACATACACTGACACAATACAGCACAAACACGCTCACACACATCCATATACACACACACACACACTGACACAATACAGCACAAACACGTTGAGACAATACAGCACAAACACGCTGGCACACATTTATATATATATATATATATATATACATATACACACACACACACACACACACACAGACACAATACAGCACAAACACGCTCACACACATCCATACACACATACACTGAGACAATATAGCACAAACACGCTCACACACATCCATATACACACACATTGAGACAATACAGCACAAACACGCTCACACACATCCATATACACACACACTGAGACAATACAGCACAAATACGCTCACACACATCCATACACACACACACACTGACACAATACTTCACAAACACGCTCGCACACATACACTGAGACAATACAGCACAAACGCTTGCACACATTCATATATACACACACAGACAATACTGCACAAACACGCTCACACACATCCATATACAAACACACACTGACAATACAACACAAACACACACACATCCATATTCACACACTGACACAATAGAGCATAAACACACTCACACAATAGAGCATAAACACGCACCCACACACACACACACATCTATACACACACACACTGACACAATAGACCACAGACACGCTCGCACACATCCAAATACACACACTGACACAATACAGCACAAACACGCACCCACACATTCATATACACACACTGACAATACAGCACAAACACGCTCACACACATCCATATACACACACACTGGCACAATACAGCACAAACACGCTCACACACATCCATATACACACACTGACACAATAGAGCACAAACACGCTCACACACATCCATATACACACACACTGAGACAATACAGCACAAATACGCTCACACACATCCATACACACACACACACTGACACAATACTTCACAAACACGCTCGCACACATACACTGAGACAATAAAGCACAAACGCTTGCACACATTCATATATACACACACAGACAATACTGCACAAACACGCTCACACACATCCATATACAAACACACACTGACAATACAACACAAACACACACACATCCATATTCACACACTGACACAATAGAGCATAAACACACTCACACACGTCCATATACACACACTGACACAATAGAGCATAAACACGCACCCACACACACACACACTGACACAATAGACCACAGACACGCTCGCACACATCCAAATACACACACTGACACAATACAGCACAAACACGCACCCACACATTCATATACACACACTGACAATACAGCACAAACACGCTCCCACACATTCATATACACACACTGACAATACAGCACAAACACGCTCACACACATCCATATACACACACACTGACACAATACAGCACAAACACGCTCACACACATCCATATACACACACTGACACAATAGAGCACAATCATGCTCACACACATCCATACACACACATATATACACACACACTGACACAATACAGCACAAACACGCTCACACACACACATCCATACACACACTGACACAATACAGCACAAACACGCTCACACACACATTCATATATACACACTGGCACAATACAGCCCAAACATGCTCACACATACATCCATATACACACACACACACATAATTCAGCACAAACATGCTCACATATACATCCATATACACACACACATATACACACATAAATTGTTGGTGAGCTTAACACGAAAGTGAGGGGCCTATAGTTCACTGTAAATTACAGCGAAGAATCAATATACTTCTTAGACACCAGAGTTATCAAAGCAGGTAGGCTTCTTGAATTTGATCTCCACAGTAAGGAAACAGATAAAAACAACCTCCTCTAATATAATAGTTTCCACCCTAGAACACTAGTAGAGTCTTTACCCAGGAGTCAGCTCCTCAGGGTCAATAGGATAGTCAGCACTAGTGACTAAAAAAATAACTAGGTTTAAAGAAATGAAGAAAAAGTTCACAGATAGGGGGTATCCTAGCACTAGCATACTATTAGAGAAAACAATAGAGAACCTAGATGATATTGTTGCTAAAATTCCTGATAAGAATAGGAACAGAATGTTTTTTGTAAGCCAGTATAACCCACTAAGTAATAAAATAGCCAAATTAATTCGCCAACATTGGCATATTTTGGAAGAATGTAATAAGGAGGTTATACAATTCAGGGATCCCCCCCCCCCCCCTAATGGCCTATAAGAGAGTGAAAAGTCTCAAGGACCATTTAGTGAGAACTGATGTAGGTTCCACAAAGAGGTCTAAACAATCGTTTATAGGCAGTAAGAAAGTAGGTACCTTTCCCTGTTGTAACTGTATGAGTTGTAACTCAATTATTAGAGGTGAAAATTTCCATCACCCACAGAGTGGGAGGAAATATACAATAAAAGGCTTCTATACATGTGAGACAACTCATGTAGTTTACCTAATTAAATGTCCCTGCTCTTTAGTATATATAGGGGAAACCACACGTAAAGCCAGAGACCGGATGAGCCAACATAGATCTAACATCAGATGTAAGAATGTAGAGGCCCCGGTCTCAGGCCATTTTTTGGAAAAAGGACATAACATTAGCCAAATGAGATGGCAAATCATTGATCATGTGGAACCTAGTAGGAGTGGGTTAGACAGGGAGCGTCAACTTAAACAAAGGGAAATGTGGTGGATATACCAGTTGGCCACATTACAACCTAAAGGGTTAAATAAGGACTATGACCTGTCCTGCTTTTTCTGAAATATTAAAGGGTATTCCTATAACTTACTCTTATCAGTGTGAGGTACTATTCATTATGAAATAATTATATTTAGCTGCTACAACATCAACATTGTATATAAATTGTTTTTAAATTGTGTGGGGTATTTAAAATGTGATTAAAATTGTTACATATAGGCTATGTGCAATACTAGCTGTTGCCACAAGAGGGAGCTAAGACTCCACCTATGGTGCATTTGGCGCCTTGTAGAGAGTATTTAAAAGCCATTGTGTGTTACTAATGTTTATGAAGCATGCGTAAGGGACTGTGACCCCGAAACGTTGCTATATTCAATAAAATTGCCTTTTAATATTGGAGTGCTGGAGACCTTTTTTGCTACTATAAATTATTATAATGGTATATGACCGAGATGCAGGATGGCCACAAGGAGCAGAGACATTGGGTGGGGAATCAGGTGGTCTGACGGGAGAGTCCTGACAAACGGTAAAATGATAAGTATCTATTTTATCTTCTTCTCTTTCTTCTTTTCTGCCATACTGGCAACCTTTCCTCTTCACTACCATAGGTAATCGGCAAGAGACCAAGATAGCAACAAGAGCCTAATATACTATGTTTCCTTGCTTCCTCGTTTTCCTTTTGTATTCCATGGTTTACAGGTTATACCAATTTATACAAGATACAAGATTTGTGTTTTATTTTTATTCTCAATTACTTTTCTATAGGGCTAGGAAAAATATATATACCTTTTGTTTTAGGTATGACAATGGGTACTAAGTTGTACTAAACAAGGACTTGAATATATTTTCGGATTACTTGAAATAATTATATATGTTGCTGGATTGTCAACTACTATGTTTATCTTTTTGAAAAAATTATAATAAAAATTATTTCAACATAAAAAAATACTGCAGAGGATATGTATATAAAGCTTACTACAATTAAGACTTTATTAGATTTTCTAGGCCTTCTTAAAGACAAAACACACTAATGCAAAAAGCACTGTACACAAGGCATGGTATACATCAATCTGAGTAGATAAACAGCTGGAGGAACCCCATACACCATACTGTCTGCACTTGTTGGATCATTACCACCCTCTGATAATCAGCCACAGTCTAATAATATGATTGAGAATCCCCAGGGTAATACTTTCAAGTGTATGTGGTGCCTGTAAGTTGGGACTACAGACAAGGTCATAGGCAACTGGACTTTTGTATGTTACAATCATACTGTGGTGAGAGACATCAAACCTTCCTTTGTGCAAAACAACAAGCACTTGTGGTAGAGAAGAGCTCCATCTCAGACTATTTTACTACAAATAGGTAAGCATAGACCTTGCTTATGTAAGAAGGGAATGGGCATATATTGGTGCTAGTAATGTCCAAGAACACAGCAGCACTCACCAATTAAAAAAAACTTCTGTCTTTATTGGTACATCAAGGTAAAACAGACAGCGTTTCGGACCACTAGTCCTTAGTCATGTCATATATTGGTGGTACTCACACCCTTAGACATCTTGTTGTTGTTGTTTCTACTTGTTCCAGTGGTAAAGACCATATTCTATTCAGGAGTGCTAGTAAATATTAAAATATGACATCAATCCACCATATAGGATGAGAACGTAGGAAATTTAGTAAACCATAATACCAAAACCTTCCAAGAAAATGATACAGATTGTATCGAAGAAGCAACCAAATTAGACCAATGTGTCCTTATCAGGTTGAGAAATTCCAAAACCTAATGTGTGTAAATAATAAAATATATAATTACTGAATTGTCCTTGTATTCCACAATCTCTGCCTCTATGGATGGGTGTCAGGGTTTTTTCCTGACTTGTTTGCCATGTGCTGCTGGCAGCCATTTTACCCACCTCTCTTCCTGACTATGGTGCATTGTGGGGATGCTGCTCACTTCCTGCACTTCCCTTTATGGCCAGAGTGGTTTACATCATCCATGTGAGACAGGATGCAGTCTCAGAATTGTGATGTCATCACTTATTATTTAAATGGCCTCTGTTCAGTATGCTTTGTCCTTGCGTTGTCTCAGACCTGTTTGTGAGAGCTCCTGTGTATTACCTGGCTGTCTGACGTCCTTCCTGGTTCCTGATCCCTGGCTTGTTCCTGACTCTGCTGTTCTCCTTGTTCCTGATTCCGGCTCGTCTGACTACTCGCTTTGGCTCCTGACTCGGCTTGTCTGACTACCAGCTCTGGTTTTGATTCCTGGCTTGTTATTTGACTTGTGGACTTTTTATTATTTTTTGCTATTAATAAAGGTGCGATTATTTTTGCACTTCTCGTCTCAGTCTGATTCCTGGCACCATGAATCCTGATAGTGCTAATAATCCACCTTTACCTGCCATAATTTCCAGGATGGATGAACAAGATCACCGCTTGGATCAATTTGCACTAGACCTGCAAACCCTGCTGACTCGCACTGCAAATTTGGACCAAAGTGTCCCGCAAGTTATGGCTGCTCCTGTTTCCACTGCTGCACCTATGCCTACCATGAGCATGTCCGGTTCTGCACCTCTACCTCAGCGATATGGAGGCGATCCTAATCAGTGCAGAGGGTTTTTGAACCAGGTGGGCATTTACTTTGAGATGTTACCTAAGGCGTTTCTCTCTGACACAGCTCTTGCCTGGGCTAATCCATTGTGGGAGACTAATAAACCTGTGATTTCAAATTACCCTGAATTTGTGGCCTCTTTCGAAGGGTATTTGATGTTCCTGCTCGCTCCTCTTCTGCTGCTAAACTACTCATGTCCATTCAGCAAGGTACAAGATCTGTTGCTCAGTATGCCATTGAGTTCCGTACGCCTGCAGCAGAGGTAGACTGGAACAATGAAGCCCTTGTTGCCGCCTTCTTTCATGGGCTCTCTGATGCGATTAAAGACGAAGTTGCTGCCAGAGATTTACCAGAGGATTTCGAGGTATTGGTGTCTTTTTTGATCCTAATTGACATCAGACTAAGTGAGAGGCCTTCTTTCAAGGAGCGCTTCCGGAAGCCTCCTGTACCGTAGTCTCCTACGTGTTCATTCCCACCCATGCCTCCCTCTCCTCCCATGCCTCCTGGTCCCGAGTCACCAGGTACTGCTGGGCTGATGCAGTTGGGATTCACACATCTCTCCGCAGTGGAGAGGGTCTTTAGGAGGAGGGAGGGGCTCTGCCTCTATTGTGGGTTACAGGGCCACCTTTTTAAGTCTTGCCCTACACGGCAGGGAAACGCTCACACCTAAGGTCCTGTCGGGGGCAGACCTTAGGTGGTTTATCCTTGTCCCCGGAACCGCTAAAGGAGAAACCTTTGGTCACAGTTGTCCTTTCCTGGGTGGACTCCTCCATAGTCACCCAGGCTCTTGTTGACTCCGATACTGCGGGCTATTTCATTGACAGTGCTTTTGTATCGAAGCACTCCATTCCTGTTTTGCCTCGGTCCGTTCTGCTTGCTATTGAGGCCATTGATGGCAGGCCCCTTCAGCCCGCACTCGTTACTCACGAAACTGCTCCGTTGTCCATGGCTGTTGGGGCTCTCCATTTTGAAACCCTCCAGTTCCAGGTGATAAACTCTCCACATTTTCCGGTTGTTCTGGGTTATCCCTGGCTCCAAAAGCACGATCCCAGTCTCGACTGTCGCAGGTCCGAAATTTTGTCGTGGTCTCCGCAATGTATTTCCACTTGTCTTCAGAAACCAGTTAAAGTCTTGTGCACTTCTTCAGTATCTCCATTGCCAGATGAGTACCGAGAGTTCCTAGACGTTTTTGACAAGGTGCGTGCCGGTACGTTGCCTCATCAACGGTCTTACGATTGTGCCATAGACCTGCAACCCGGAGCCATTCCTCCTCGGGGCCGGGTTTACCCTCTGTCTGTTGCAGAGAATTGTACTATGGAGGAGTATGTTGCCGATGCTCTGTCATGGGGGATCATCCGCAAATCCTGCTCTCCTGCAGGGGCTGGCTTCTTCTTTGTGAAGAAAAAGGGTGGTGAGTTAAGACCATTCATCGATTATAGGGGTCTTAATCGTCTTACCATTAAGAATGCTTACCCTATTCTGCTCATTACGGAACTCTTTGACCGCCTCAAGGGAGCTACAGTCTTTACTAAGCTTGATTTGAGAGGAGCGTACAATCTCATTAGGATCAAGGAGGGCCACGAATGGAAAACAGCATTTAACACCAGGAGCGGGCATTATGAGTATCTTGTAATGCCCTTTGGCCTATGTAATGCTCCTGCTGTTTTCCAGGAATTTATTAATGATGTCCTACGAGATATGTTGCAACAGTGTGTTGTGGTGTACTTAGACAACATCCTCATACACTCACCCACACTTGAGGCTCATCGTTCTGATGTTACACGGGTTCTTCTGAGACTACGTGAGAATGGCCTGTTTTGTAAACTTGAGAAATGTGAGTTCCATCAGACTCAAGTAACCTTCCTAGGTTATGTTATCTCCGTGGCAGGGTTCTCCATGGATCCTGACAAGTTATCTGCAGTTATGCAGTGGCCTCGCCAAGTTGGTCTTCGGTCTATTCAATGTTTTCTGGGGTTCGCCAATTACTATAGAAAGTTTATTAAAAGCTTTTCTTCCTTGGTCAAACCTATCACAGACATGACCGTAAAGAGAATGATCCACTCCATTGGTCACCTACTGCCATTGAGGCCTTTGATAGTCTTAAGACTGCCTTTGCTGCCGCTCCAGTTCTGGCTCATCCTAACCCTGTCCTGCCTTTCGATCTTGAGGTTGATGCGTCTGAGACTGGAATAGGTGCCCTCTTGTCTCAAAGTCCTACGCCTGACGGTTCCTTGCATCCGTGTGGTTTCTTCTCTAAGAAATTGTCTCCAGCGGAGTGCAATTATGAAATTGGCGACAGGGAATTACTGGCCATAATTTTAGCACTCAAGGAATGGAGGCATCTTCTCGAGGGTACTAGCGTGCCAGTGCTCATCCTTACTGACCACAAAAAATTAACTTATCTATTTGAAGTGAAACGTTTGTCGCCCCAACAGGCCAGATGGGCGCTATTTTTGTCTCGATTTAATTATGTGGTCTCCTACCCGCCTGGTAGTAAGAATGTTAGGGCTGATGCCCTCTCTCGACAATTTTCACCTCTGTCCAAGGAGGAGTCTGTACCGACTCCAGTTATACTTCCTGACCATATTTTGGCTACCATACGTACTAATTTGACTTCTCCCTTGGGGGAGGAGATCCTGGCTGCACAAACCAATGCACCTCCTGAGAAACCTAGTGGTAAGTGTTTTGTTCCTGAGAATCTTCAAACTAAACTTTTGCACACTTACCACTATCCTAAAGCCGCAGGTCACCCAGGCAAGAACCAAATGATTTGGTCTGTCACTCTGCAATTCTGGTGGCCAGGTCTTCGTTCTGATGTTGCTGCGTATGTTGCCTCCTGCTCAGTTTGTGCACAGAATAAGACTCCTCAACGTCTTCCTGTGGGTCTTCTTCAAACTATTGCTAATGGTGAGCGTCCTTTGACACATCTTTCCATGGACTTCATTGTCGAGCTCCCTGTTTCCAATGGCAATACTGTTATCCTTATGGTGGTTGACCGTTTTTCTAAAATGTCCCATTGCATTCCCTTGAAGAAGATGCCTACCGCTCAGGAGCTTGCTTCAGTTTTTGCCCGTGAGGTCTTCCGTTTACATGGGTTACCCAAGGAGATAGTGTCGGACCGGGGTAGCCAGCTTGTCTCCAGATTTTGGCGTTCCTTTTGTGCTCAAATGGGGATCCAGCTCTCCTTCTCCTCGGCATATCACCCTCAATCCAATGGGGCTGCGGAACGGTCTAATAAAGCTCTGGAACAGTTTCTCCATTGCTATGTCTCAGATCACCACAATAATTGGTCTGAACTGTTACCTTGGGCAGAGTTTGATCGTAATAGTGCTATTAATGCTTCCTCCAAGTTATCCCCGTTCATGGAGAATTATGGGTTTCAACCATCCTTGTGGCCCAATTCATTCATGTCTCAGGGTATTCCGGCTTTTTGAGGAGCATCTCCGTTCCACGTGGGTGCAGATTCAGGATTGCCTTCATCGTTCTATGCAGCGCCAAAAGTCCCAGGCTGATCATAGGCGTCTGCCCGCACCTTCCTACCAGGTTGGTGAGAGAGTTTGGCTGTCCTCCCGCAACTTGAACCTTCGTCTGCCTTCCAATTAACTGGCTCCCCATTATGTTGGTCCTTTTCGAATACTCTGACGGGTCAATCCTGTGGCCTACACTCTTGACCTTCCTCCTGTAATGCGCATCTCCAATGTTTTTCATGTCTCCCTCTTGAAACCATTGGTTTGTAATCGGTTTACCACTGTGTTGCCTCGTCCCTGTCCTATCTTTGTTGACAATCATGAGGAGTATGAGGTCAGCAGCATTATTGACTCTTGTATGTCCAGGGGCCACGTACAGTATTTGGTTCATTGGAGGGGCTACAGTCCAGAGGAGCGTTCATGGGTTCCCTTCTCTGATGTTCATGCTCCCACCCTCCTTCGTGCCTTCCATGCTCGTTTCCCCAATAAGCCTTTTGTCCTCCTGCGGGGAGGGGTCGTTGAGGGGAGGGTACTGTCAGGGTTTTTTCCTGACTTGTTTGCCATGTGCTGCTGGCAGCCATTTTACTCACCTCTCTTCCTGACTATGGTGCATTGTGGGGGATGCTGCTAACTTCCTGCACTTCCTTTTATGGCCAGACTGGTTTACATCATCCATGTGAGACAGGATGCAGTCTCAGAATTGTGATGTCATCACTTATTATTTAAAGGGACTCTGTTCAGTATGCTTTGTCCTTGCATTGTCTCAGACCTGTTTGTGAGAGCTCCTGTGTATTACTTGGCTGTCTGACGTCCTTCCTGGTTCCTGATCCCTGGCTTGTTCCTGACTCTGCTGTTCTCCTTGTTCCTGATTCTGGCTTGTCTGACTACTCGCTTTGGCTCCTGACTCGGCTTGTCTGACTACCAGCTCTGGTTTTGATTCCTGGCTTGTTATTTGACTTGTGGACTTTTTATTATTTTTTGCTATTAATAAAGGTGCGATTATTTTTGCACTTCTCGTCTCAGTCTGATTCCTGGCACCCTGACATTACACAAGGACCATGAATCCTGATAGTGCTAATAATCCACCTTTACCTGCCATAATTTCCAGGATGGATGAACAGGATCACCGCTTGGATCAATTTGCACTAGACCTGCAAACCCTGCTGACTCGCACTGCAAATTTGGACCAAAGTGTCCCGCAAGTTATGGCTGCTCCTGTTTCCGCTGCTGCACCTATGCCTACCATGAGCATGTCCGGTTCTGCACCTCTACCTCAGCGATATGGAGGCGATCCTAATCAGTGCAGAGGGTTTTTGAACCAGGTGGGCATTTACTTTGAGATGTTACCTAAGGCGTTTTTTCTCTGACACAGCTCTTGCCTGGGCTAATCCATTGTGATCCCTGGCTTGTTCCTGACTCTGGTTTTGATTCCTGGCTTGTTATTTGACTTGTGGACTTTTTATTATTTTTTGCTATTAATAAAGGTGTGATTATTTTTGCACTTCTCGTCTCAGTCTGATTCCTGGCACCCTGACAATGGGAAGAAACACATTTTAAAGCATTTGATATTTCAGGTTCTCTGTTCTGTCTGCAAATGCTCTGAATATCTAGAAATTGCTAGACTGTTGTCAAGGTAATGAGTTGAATTATAATAAAGATATTATTAAAATCATTGAGTAGGAGACCTAGATACACATAACCTTTGGTTCTTCTTACTGATGGCAAAACAAGCAGAAATTAATTTAGAGTTACCAGATTGTATCAGTATGGTTTCATTGTAAAGCCATACATAATATGTTTGAAACCAAGAAGATGCCTATTCTTAAATAAACATTTCCAAACAATTTATTTTTTTTGGTTGTGAAATGGAATCATGACTGTCAACAATACATGATGGAAGGTTCTTCTGGGTTTGTGCTTAATGAAAGTGATGTGTTTTGTTGAGGTTTTCTTTGTCTGTAGTCTGCTTTTGTTATCAGAATCAGGGGATGTGTATTCAAGTAACTCTTCAGACAAGATGGAAAAATGTAATACCATTAGTGCATTAGTTTCATTCTTGCTAATGCAACTTGCTTATAAAGCTACTTTATCAGTACATATCAGATAGTGGGGTTGTTTACAGGATTATAAACCTCAGAATAAACTTTATGGAAGTCTTAGAGATTTTTCTTGCAATATTTATTGATTTTCTTGTATATGGATAATAATAATTTCCATTGAACAACCAAGCTTTATCTAGAATAAAAATAAATGCAGGTTTACTAAAAATTCACTATTTATGATACGCTTTAAAGGGAAAAACAAGTGTGAAAAAGAAAATTATCTAATGCATTAGAGCATTTTAGTATTGCACTGTTGCTTGCATATAACCGTGTTTAAGCCCTGCAAAGAGCAGTAAATGCTCTTCTGGAATCTAAATAGATCTGCTGAGGCGATGACAAGAGGCATATTTGTGTAGTCACCAATCACCAGCCTGCTCCCAGTAGTGCACAGCTGCTCGAGACTAACAAGGTATGCTTTTCAACAAAAGGATACAAAAAGAATGAATAAATATGTTATCAGAAGTAAATTGAAAAATGTCTTAAATGTGTGGTGTATCTGTAACATGAAAGTTTTGACTTTTAGGTTTTTTTAAGGGATTTTTTTTTTTTTTACCTTTAAAGTTGTTAGTAAATGATCAGTTGAACATGACTGTATAACTATATAAATGCAGCAGAACTGTGTATTAACTTAGTAGATATGATCATAATGATGTGGTTTTGTAAAATACCTTTTTTATTATACACCAATGTTTTAGAATTATATATTACTTTACAGCTATATATTAATTTTGTAGTAATTGATATGAATGATATTAAACTATATTCACAATAAAGCTATTAAAAACATTTTTACAATTAAACAACAATAATATAAAAGCAAAAATGTAAAAATATGTTTAAAATATAGGACACAGTCCACACTTTTGGGAGCTACAGCAAAAACTGCTGTACTAATCCTGATAAAATATAGCATAGATTTTATGAGGACGGTCTGGGTATTGGGACATGTGGTCCTGCAAAGGAGGTCTTTCCTTATAGCCGAATGGTGCATGTTGGCTAATGCACGGCATACTATCAGAGACTTGGCTTACTTACTCACCTGTGGATAACAACTGAATCTCTGCTCGATTTCATTGGCCCCGGTGGGCTGTACGTGTGCTGCCTGTTCCCCGTTGCAGATGTGACAGTGTTGCTGGAAGCTATATCTGCAGGGCTGCATGGCATACTACCCCAGACTTGGCTTACTTACTTTCTCACCTGTGGATAATAACTGAATTTTTGTCCGATTCCATCGGCCCTGGCAGGCTGAGCCTGTGCTGTCTGTTGCCTATTGCAGATGTGACGGTGTGTGGCTGGAAGCTATATCTGCAGGGCTTCTTACACGATTGAAGGCTGTATGGAAGAAAAGGTATGGCTCATTACTACCTGGTTGAACTTTTAACACACTAATGTCAAACAAGCTATGTGTTACTGGAAGCGGCATCCGCCGGTCGGAGCTTATTAGACAGTAAGGGAGTGGGAGAGTCTCTCCTATCTAACGTGTGGTGTAAGCCGGGTGACAGTCTCGTGGAGGGCAGGTAGCTGGGACCTGGTTCCCGAAAGTGGAGCAGCCTGTCGCCGGTGGAGTAATCGCTGGACGCTTTGATAGAGGCGGAGCTACACACCCCCTATTAGCGGAGATTCGGCTATTAATCGTACAGTGTTACGAGGAAGATATCGTGCACACCCTGGAAGCCTCGAAGGGAAGCTGTCAGCTGTTCTTTGATCCTCGGCTGAGTGTGGTTATAGCGCCGGAGCTGTGAGGAAGTTAACCGGCAAAAATCTACAAATGAAAAATCCTACCATTATTGAAGATTCAGACGTGTTATATTCTTGGTCCTGTTTGCTAACACGGGCTTGCATGTGTGGGCCGTGCAGGGATAAAGATAGGCTCCGGCTCTGAGGATCTGATCACCCGCTGTTAATCTCCCCTTTGCTGAAATGTCCTGGGAGACTTGCTAGGTATACTTACCTGGAAGTAACATAATCGTATACCCAGCTCTACAATATAATGTGTGACTCAGAGCTGGTTGGATAGTCTGCAAGCACAGAATCCCTCATAGTATCACCGGTCGGGTGATCTCCGGTACTGTCTTTTCTTCTCTCTTTTTCTCCCCCTGCTTAATTACGAACTGTCCTGGAGCTATTTGGCTGGGAAGACTGTGAACTAAAACATATCTGGTATGATACAAACTCTGTGGGGTGGAGGGTTTCTTTTCCTTTTTGGATATGTTGGATATGAATGATGAAAATTATATAGCCTGGGTCTATCAATCTACCACTTTATATATATATTTTTTTTATTGACAGGTTTTATAGCATAGGATTTAGCTCTGGAATGCTCATATTTTTCCCTGCTCCTGTAGATTATTAAGGTATTACAAAGATAGTGCTGTGTTTCTTTGTTTTCCATTCTCTCTCCTGTTTTTTCTTTTTTGTATATATGTAACCTGTAACATATTTGCGAATATTGTTATTGCTTGACATTTGTGAGGTTTGTGGACTGCAACTATATTACAAAAGACTTCTAAGCAGTGTTTATGGTTCTGATTATATCAAGAGACATAATGAATGTGTGTACCTTCAAAAATCATTTTATTATCTTATGTTTCTAGTTCTTCTGAAATTGTTACTTATAGATAATTGGTAATGTACTCTAAGAGTGTTTGAGAACAAGGTCTGAGGTGTGGATTGCAATAGGTTTATGTTGGATATTTAGATTAATATACCTACTGTACTGGAACAACTCCTTTCAGATCCTCTGCTTAAATCTCCTTAAATTTGGGAGCTTACAACACAGCCTTTAACTAAGCGATTAATCCATTTTTTATTTTTGTAGGGCACTTATATACATTTAGGGTTGTGTATTTCTCCCTCTCTTTTTGGTACTATAGCAATGTTCTTACACGTAAGCACATATGATAGTGTAATACTCACCTTTTTTTGTTGAGCTATTTTTCTTATTTAGTTAATTATTCACTTACATTTATATAATACACATTTACATATTGTTGAGACACAATATTTTATATATACACACTTCGCGCAAGTGTTGCGTAACCTGTGAATCTGAACTGGATATATCTAATTATTCACACTTACAGTTTATACGGTGTTTGTAAAACACTATATATCACAGTTAAAGTTTTGATGAGAATTTATATAGGTTCACTTCATTAGTTATAGACGTATGGATAAGTTTATACTTAATAAAAGTTCATCCCCAAAAATGCCACTGAAACAAAGGGAGAAAAAAGGGAATAACAGAAACCCTGACTCAAGCATAGAGGTACCCCCTGATAAAGGGATAGTCAATTCTATGAATATTAACATGACAGAATTTGCAGCTGAGGTTTCAAAACATCTAACCCCCCAACTAGAATCCATTAAAACCGAGATCAGACAAGAGATATGTAATTTTACAATGGAAGTCAGACAGTTTGCCACAAGATTAGATGAGGTTGAGAATAGAACATCTGATCTAGAAGATCAATATAACAAATATGAACCTCTATTATTGTCTCACAATAAAACCATTGCGATATTACAGACAAAAATAGAAGATCTTGAGGACCGCTCTAGACGGAATAACCTAACAATTGTAGGGTTACCAGAACTACCTAAATTTCAGAATTTGATGACTTTCGGAACTATTACACTTCCCCAGGCTTTACTGCTACCCCCTTTCTGGTGGAGTGGGCCCATAGAATTGGTTATCGTAGAGAAGATCAGGGAAATATGAGGCCTAGAGCGGTGATATTCAAATTTGTCAACTTTCAAGATAAGTTGACATTCCTTAAATACTACAGGAAACTACAGACATTGTTAGTGGGTACACACCAAGTGTTAATGTTTCAAGATTTCTCAATAGAAACTTTAACTAAGAGAAGAGAAATGTCTCCCTATTATGGTCGATTAATGAAAGCTAACTATAATATAAAACTGATTTATCCGGCTAAACTGATAGTGTCAAAAGATGGCACCTTACATACGTTAAATAATCCTGCGGAAGCAGAAGTTTTTTGCAGAGAATTAAGTATAGAATAGACCACTAAATGTAGTCAAGTCTTTATCTATATATTTCTATGGATTGGCGGATGTCTAAAGATATGTTAATTGTTTTCCCTTGTTATGTCGTGTTTTTCTTTTTTCTTTTTCTTTTTTTTGCCACACCTCCTTCCCCTTATCCTCTGTCACTTTCATATTATATTCCCTTTTAAACAGTGCTAATTTTGCAGATGTCTAAAGCAGGATGATGGATTCAAATATCAACTTAATTTCTTGGAATGTAGGAGGGATAACATCCCCTATTAAAAGAAAATCAATAATAAAATACCTTGGTAAATTTAAGCCAGATATTGTTCTGTTGCAAGAGTTACATCTTAAAGCCCCAGAAATTGCCAAACTGAAAACAAATTGGGTGGGTGAGGTCATTGCTACCCCACAAGAGGATAGGAAAAGAGGCGTTGCGTTGCTATTGCATAAAAATTTAGTATATCATATAGTTAATAAATAACTGGATTCCAATGGCCGATTTTTAATTATTGAGATTATTATTAATAAAATTAAATATATTATTTGTAATATATACGGCCCTAATCAGGTTGATCGAGAATTTTGGGGTAATCTGGCAGTAAAACTACATAGATATGTAGGTGCAAACTTGATAGTAGCTGGAGATTTTAATTTATTGGCAGATCCTTGTTTAGATAACTCCAACATAAAAGTTATTAAAAGGTAGAGACAGGAAAGTTTGAATTGTCCAAAAATTCTGCTCTCAATTGGGATTGATCGATATTTGGCGGGTGCAAAATCCCGATTTGCTTTTATTCACACCAATCATTTTCTCGAATTGACTATTTCTGTATCTCTGATTCCCTGTTGAAATTGAATTGGCTAGCCAATATTGAAGACATCGTAATATCTGACCATGCCGCAATATCATTAAGTTGTAAGTCCGATTATATATATTTCCCAAAACATCTAAGTAATAATATCAATTTTCAAAATTGGCTTGGTAACAAATGGTTAGACTTCTATAATAATAACATAAACTACTTAGGGAAAGTAGAAGTATTTTGGGAGGCAGCCATACGAGGAGAGATAAAGTCTTATATGATTGAGCAGAAGAAAAAATCTATTAAAATTGATGTGCAACTAGCTAATCAAGTTAAAAACGCTTATAGAGCATATATATAGTGGATCCCATTAAAGCTAAATGGAATACATACTCAAAGGCAAAATCAACACGTGATATACACTTAAAACAGAAAAGTATGCAAGAAACATTTAGATTAAAAGCCCTATATGGAGGATTTGCTGGACGATCAGCGAAATTCCTTGACAGAATCACTAAATCTAACTCTAGGAATACTATTGTTGCCATTAAAAAGGGAACGAAAGGATATACTAAGCAGGCGGATATTGAAAACGCTTTTTTAAAAATTTTTAATGAGTTATATAAAGCAGAACCTTATAATGCTGCTAATCAAAAAGATTTCTGGGATAAAATCCAAGTCCCCAAATTATCGACTGAAACGATTTCCATTATAAATTCCCCTATTACAGATGAGGATATTATATCTGCCATTAAAATGGCCAACGTTAATAAAGCTGCTGGGCCAGATGCCCTCCCACTAGAATTTTATTGTATCTTACAAACTCAGATAGTTCCAATTTTAAATAAAGTATTCAATTCGTATTTCTCAGGGAATCTTGAATGTTCCCCATATTTCGCGTGGGCAAATATTTCATTGATTTTAAAAAAGGATAAAGATCCTGAATGCCCTAGTTCGTATAGGCCCATCTTGGTTCTTAATACCGATTACAAATTGCTAGCGGCTATTTTAGCCAATCGCTTAAAGCCATATATAGGGGACATAATACACGAAAATCAATCTGGATTTATGCCAGGCCGGAACCCGGCTAGCAACACAAGGAAACTTTTAATATTATTAGAATATTTATGGAACAAACATATGACCCAGAAATCTGTATTAAAGGGCCACTAAACCCAAAATCTTTATTTCATGATTCAGATAGAGAATAGAAATTTAATCAACATTACAATTTACTTCCATAATTTATTTTGCCTCATTTTTTAAATATCCTTATTTGAATAAAAAGCAATGTAAATGGTGAGCCAATCACATGATGCTTCTATGTGCAGCAACCAATCATCAGCTAGTGAGCATATCTAGATATGCTTTTCATCAAATAATATCAAGAGAATCAAACAAATTAGATAATATAAGTAAATTAGAAAGATGTTTAACATTGCATTCTCTTTCTAAATCATAAAAGAAAAAATGTGGGTGGCATGTCCCTTTAAGATCTGATGAGGCTATCCTAACGGTTGATGCCGAGAAGGCTTTCGATCGGATAAGCTGGGAGCATATGTTTTTTCCTTGGAACAATTCGTGTTAGTTGTACATTTCCACAATTGTATCTGCGCTATTTATAGCAGGCCATCATCAGCTATTATCATTAATAAAATGATTTCCCAACGATTTACATTACACCGAGGGACCCATCAAGGGTGCCCTTTCTCACCATTGTTATTCAACATATGCCTGGAACCGTTAGCCATCCTACTCCGACAGGATTTAGATGGTATTTTAGTGGCAGATAATCCATTGGTCTTATTACTATATGCAGATGACCTTATATTATTTTTATCTAATTTCCACGTTACGCTACCAAAATTACAGGACATAATTGGATTGTTTGGGGCAATCTCGGATATAAGATCAATCTACTTAAATCCAAATTGATGTGGTTACATAAAAGTTCCACAGATAGATATATACACCCTTTTCTGGAGGTATATCAAATTACATATCTAGTTCTCAGGCTTACTAAAAATCCAAATGAATGGTATAGCTTGAACTATACACAATGTTTGGAAATATGTAAGAAAAAGTTGGAGGATTGGGTTTCCTTACCTATCTCCCTAACAGCACGTGTTACTCTAATCGACTATTCTATTTCCCAAACTATTTTACATTTTTCAAAATATACCACTACCCATTCAGAAGGCAGATGTATATAAATATAATAAAGCTTGCTCCAGATTCCTATGGAAGGGATCCAAATCCCGGATAGCAATACATCAGCTTA
This sequence comes from Bombina bombina, assembly GCF_027579735.1. Lineage (NCBI taxonomy): Eukaryota > Metazoa > Chordata > Amphibia > Anura > Bombinatoridae > Bombina > Bombina bombina. The sequence goes on along the minus strand of NC_069508.1, from coordinate 111,456,669 downwards.
TGAACTCAAAGTTGTCTGCTGGTCTTGCGCTACCTAATATACAAATGTACAACTTGGTGGCATTGGCCAGATTTGCTATAGATTGGATAACAGAGAAAAAACAAATTACTTAATTTATATGGGAATCCAAATTGGTGGCCCCATTCTATCTAAAGGCGATACTACATTGTCCTATAACATCACTACCATAAAATATTTTCTATGCGAATATGTTTAAGAACGTCATAACGGCCTGGCAAAAATTGTTTGTGCAATTAGGTTACTCTGCCTATATCTCCCAATATCTATCTATATGTGGTAACCCTAACTTTGCTCCGGGCCGTGCAAATATAATATTCAAAAAGTGGGCCTCTAAAGGTCTAAAATGGATCCATCAAATACGGAGGATGGATGGCTTTCCCGTAACCTATGCAGAATTTACCAGTAAATATGGTCTTTCCCCTTGCGAATTCTATGCCTATCTTCAGATAAGGCATTTTGTAGCTGAGTTAGTACAAAAAACAAAATGTATGCTTACCTGATCATTTTCTTTCTTTTGCGATGTACAGAGTCCACGGATTCATCCTAACTTGTGGGATATTGTCCTTCCTGACAGGAAGTAGCAAAGAGAGCACCACAGCAGAGCTGTCTATATAACTCCCGCCTTAACTCCACCTCTAAAGGTCTAAAATGGATCCATCAAATACGGAGGATGGATGGCTTTCCCGTAACCTATGCAGAATTGACCAGTAAATATGGTCTTTCCCCTTGCGAATTCTATGCCTATCTTCAGATAAGGCATTTTGTAGCTGAGTTAGTACAAAAAAACAAAATGTATGCTTACCTGATAAATTTCTTTCTTTTGCGATGTACAGAGTCCACGGATTCATCCTAACTAGTGGGATATTGTCCTTCCTGACAGGAAGTAGCAAAGAGAGCACCACAGCAGAGCTGTCTATATAGCTCCCCCCCTTAACTCCACCTCCCAGTCATTCGACCGAAGGCCAAGGAAGAAAAGGAGAAACTATAAAGGTGCAGAGGTGACTGAAGTTTACATAAAAAAATACTATCTGTCTTGAATAGACAGGGCGGGCCGTGGACTCGGTGCATCGCAAAAGAAAGAAATTTATCAGGTAAGCATAAATTTTGTTTTCTTTTGCATGATGTACCGAGTCCACGGATTCATCCTAACTTGTGGGATACCAATACCAAAGCTTTAAGACACGGATGAAGGGAGGGACAAGACAGGAACCTAAACGGAAGGCACCACTGCTTGCAAAACCTTTCTCCCAAAAATAGCCTCCGAAGAAGCAAAAGTATCAAATTTATAAAATTTTGAAAAGGCATGAAGCGACGAACAAGTCGCAGCCTTACAAATATGTTCAACAGAAGCATCATTTTTAAAAGCCCATGTGGAAGCTACCGCTCTAGTAGAATGAGCTGTAATCCTTTCAGGAGGCTGCTGTCCAGCAGTCTCATAAGCCAAACGGATGATGCTTTTCAGCCAAAAGGAAAGAGAAGTCGCCGTAGCCTTTTGACCCCTACGCTTTCCAGAATAGACAACAAACAAAGAAGATGTTTGACAAAAATCTTTGGTTGCCTGCAAATAAAAATTCAAAGCACGAACCATGTCCAAGTTGTGCAACAGATGTTCCTTCTTACAAGAAGGATTAGAACACAGAGAAGGAACAACAATTTCTTGATTGATATTCCTGTTAGTAACAACCTTAGGTAGGAACCCAGGCTTGGTACGCAAGACCACCTTATCAGCATGGAACACAAGATAAGGAGAGTCACATTGTAATGCAGATAGTTCAGAAACTCTTTGAGCTGAAGAGATAGAAACTAAGAACAAAGGTCTTCACATTGGATCTGTTTTGTCAAGTCAGAACCTGTTTCCTGTACTTCTTTGGAGAAAGATTTCCTTTGCACCTGCTTTACAAGGACTATGCAAAGGATTCGTTGGGACGATTGCAAAGGATTCGTTGGGACTACTTGATCCACTTCTAATAATACTCTGCGCAGAGTTTCTCTTCCAAACCGGACCTACATTTGACACGCATCCAGCGTTCCTGACGTCAACCAGCTGTAGTGAGCCGCGCCGGACACCTGTGCCGTACCTTGACGGAGGATTCAGCTTGAGAAAGGAGCAGGTAGGCACCATAGAGGTGTAGCGGCCCTGCAGCGTGGTTGTCAGAGGTTATTCCTAAAAGAAGGTATCATCCTATTATCACAGAAACCGCTAATAACGGAACTACCATTATCTCCATACGGGGTTTTAACACCTGTTTACTCCTATAATGGAGCTATAACATTATTTCATCCCTAGGTAGAAATTTTATATCTACCTCTTTCCAAACGGAACTTTAACTGTTACTTAATCTCATACGAGCCAAGATTCCATAGGTGGATTTACTCTTTTATATAGGGCAACCATCCCAATATCTTTTTAGACCTATTCAGCTACTTTTAGCTATTTTTAGCTCATTTTATTATTTTTAGCATAGTGTTTGTAACTATATATGACCGGTCATATTATCAGTAGACAGTATTTCCATGTTATTTTAAATAAGATAAATAAATTTTATTTTGATATACATATTGCTTTGATATTTGATTTATTTCAGTTGCTTTGATATTTGATTTATAACAGTTGCTCAGGTATTCTCTGTAACACCTACACTATATTTATGCGCCACACTAAGTGATTTCATAATATACATCTTCAATTATACTATTATATATTTATAGAATATTTTTCATCCCCATAGCTGTTTAGCGCATACACACACCTCTCTTTTTTCTTTGTACCAGTTCTTTTATTATCTGCTTTATGGGAGCAGATTAGTGTGTATTGCAAGGGGTAGATTTGCGCACCATATACCCACCACTTTTCTTAGAAACTAAGAACAAAACTTTCCAAGATAAAAGCTTAATATCTATGGAATGCATGGGTTTAAAAGGAACCCCCTGAAGAACTCTAAGAACTAAATTTAGACTCCATAGCGGAGCAATAGGTTAAAACACAGGCTTAATTCTAACTAAAGCCTGACAAAAAGCCTGAACGTCTGGAACATCTGCCAGACACTTGTGCAACAAAATAGACAGAGCAGATATCTGTACCTTTAGGGAACTAGCAGATAATCCTTTCTCCAATCCCTCTTGGAGAAAAGACAAAATCCTAGGAATCCTGATTTTACTCCAGGAGAAGCCTTTGGATTCACACCAAAAAAAGATATTTACGCCATATCTTATGATGAATTTTCCTGGTAACAGGCTTTCGAGCCTGAATCAAGGTATTTATGACTGACTCAGAGAAACCCCGCTTTGATAGAATCAAGCGTTCAATCTCCAAGCAGTCAGTTGCAGAGAAATTAGATTTGGATGCTTGAATGTACCTTGAATCAGAAGGTCCTGTCTCAATGGCAGAGACCATGGTGGAAGGCATGACATGTCCACCAGGTCTGCATACCAAGTCCTGCGTGGCCACGCAGGCGCTATCAAAATCACTTATGCTCCCTCCTGTTTGATTCTGGCAATCAGAAGTGGTAGGAGAGGGAAAGGTGGAAACACATAAGCCAGGTTGAATGACCAGGGTACTGCTAGAGCATCTATCAATACAGCCTGAGGATCCCTTGACCTGGAGCCATAAAGAGGGAGTTTGGTGTTCTGACGAGATGCCATCAGATCCAACTCTGGTGTGCCCCATAGCCGAACCAGCTGAGCAAACACCTCCGGATGGAGTTCCCACTCCCCCGGATGAAAAGTCTGACGACTTAGAAAATCTGCCTCCCAGTTCTCTACACCTGGGATATAGATCGCTGACAGATGGCAAGAGTGAGTCTCTGCCCATTGGATTATTCTTGAGACCTCTATCATCGCTAAGGAACTCTTTGTTCCACCCTGATTGATATAAGCCACAGTCGTGATGTTGTCCGACTGAAACCTAATGAATCTGGCCGAAGCCAGCTGAGGCCATGCCTGGAGAGCATTGAATATCACTCTTAATTCCAGAATATTTATCGGTAGGAGAGCCTCCTCCCAAGTCCACAAACCCTGAGCTTTCAGGGAATTCCAGACTGCACCCCAGCCCAGAAGACTGGCGTCTGTCGTCACTATAACCCATTCTGGCCTGTGGAAACACATTCCCTGGGACAGATGATCCTGTGACAACCACCAAAGAAGAGAGTCTCTGGTCTCTTGATACAGATTTATCTGAGGAGATAAATCCACATAATCCCCATTCCACTGATTGAGCATGCATAGTTGCAGTGGTCTGAGATGCAAGCGTGCAAACGGAACTATGTCCATTGCCGCTACCATTAGTCCGATTACCTCCATACACTGAGCCACTGACGGCCGAGGAACGGAATGAAGAGCTTGGCAGGTGGACAAAATCTTTGATTTCCTGACCTCCATCAGAAATATTTTCATGTCCACGAGTCTATCAGAGTCCCTAGAAATGAAACTCTTGTGAGGGGGGAAAGATAACTCTTTTTATGTTCACTTTCCACCCATGAGACCTTAGAAAGGCCAACACTAAGTCTGTGTGAGACTTGGCTAGTTGGAAGGACGACGCTTGAATTAGAATGTCGTCTAGATAAGGTGCCACTGCTATGTCCCGTGGCCTTAGAACCGCCAGAAGGGACCCTTGCGGCACCGTGGCCAACCCGAAAGAAAGAGCCACAAACTGATAATGCTTGTCCAGAAAGGCGAACCTGAGGAACTGGTGATGATCTTTGTGGATAGGAATGTGCAGATATGCATCCTTTAAGTCAACGGTGGTCATATATTGACCCTCCTGGATCAATGGTAAGATAGTCCAAATGGTCTCCATCTTGTAAAGATGGAACTCTTAGGAATTGGTTTAGGATTTTGAGATCCAGAATTGGTCTGAAGGTTCCCTCCTTTTTGGGAACTATAAACAGATTGGAGTAGAACCCCTGCCCCTGTTCTGCTTTTGGAACTGGGCAGATCACTCCCATGGTAAAAAGGTCTTCTACACAGCGTAAGAATGCCTCTCTTTTTGTCGGGTTTACAGACAATTGAGAAAGATGGAAATCTAGAAGGTATCCCTGGGTTACAATTTCTACTGCCCAGGAATCCTGAACGTCTCTTGCCCAGGCCTGAGCAAAGAGAGAGAGTCTGCCCCTACTAGATCCGGTCCCGGATCGGGGGCTACCCCTTCCTGCTGACAGTGGCAGCAGCAGGCTTTTTGGCCTGTTTACCCTTGTTCCAAGCCTGGTTAGGTCTCCAGGTTGGCTTGGATTGAGCAAAGTTCCCCTCTTGCTTTGCAGCAGGGGAAGAGGTAGAGTGACCACTCTTGAAGTTTCGAAAGGAACGCAAATTATTTTGTTTGGTCCTTGTCTTATTTGACTTATCCTGAGGGAGGGTATGACCCTTCCCTCCAGTAATGTCTGAAATGATCTCTTTCAATGCAGGCCCGAATAGGGTCTTACCTTTGAAAGGAATGGACAAAAGCTTAGATTTAGATGACACATCAGCTGACCAGGACTTAAGCCATAACGTTCTACGCGCTAAAATGGCAAAACCTGAATTCTTAGCCGCTAATTTAGCAAGATGAAAAGCGGCGTCTGTAATAAAAGAATTAGCCAACTTAGCAGCCTTAATTCTGTCCAAAATATCATCTAGTGGGGTCTCCATCTGAAGAGCCTCAAACCAAAAGGCAGCTGCAGTGGTTACAGGAACAATGCATGCTATAGGTTGAAGAAGAAAACCTTGATGAACAAAAATTTTCTTTAGGAGACCCTCTAATTTTTTTATCCATAGGATCAATGAAAGCACAACTGTCTTCATTAGGTATAGTTGTATGCTTAGCCAGGGTAGAAATATCTCCCTCCACCTTAGGGACCGTCTGCCATGAGTCCTTTATGGTGTCAGAAATAGGGAACATTTTCTTAAAAACAAGAGGGGGAGATAACGGAATACCTGGTTTATCCCACTCCTTAGTAACAATGTCCAAAATCCTCTTTGGGACCGGAAACACATCAGTGTAAACAGGAACCTCTAAATATTTGTCCATTTTACACAATTTCTCTGGAACTACAATAGGGTCACAATCATCCAGAGTAGCTAAAACCTCCCTGAGCAATAAGCGGAGGTGCTCTAGCTTAAATTTAAATGCCGTCATATCTGAATCTGTCTTTCCTGAATCTGTCTTTCCTGAATAAGAAATCTCTCCCTCAGACAGCAAATCCCTCATCCCTACCTCAGAATATTGTGAGGGAATATCAGATACGGCAACTAAAGCATCAGAAGGCTCAGCATTTGTTCTTAACCCAGAGTTACTGCGCCTCCCTTGCAACCCAGGCAGCTTAGATAAAACCTCTGTGAGGGTAGTATTCATAACTGAAGCCATATCTTGCAAGGTGAAAGAATTAGACGCACTAGAAGTACTCGGCGTAGCTTGCGCGGGCGTTACTGGTTGTGACACTTGGGGAGAACTAGATGGCAAAACCTGATTTCCTTCTGTCTGAGAATCATCTAATGCCAAACTTTTATAAGTCAAAATATGCTGTTTGCAATTTATAGACATATCAGTACAAGTGGAACACATTCTAAGAGGGGGTTCCACAATGGCTTCTAAACAAATTCAACAATGAGTTTCCTCAGTGTCAGACATGTTTAACAGACTAGTAATAAAGCAAGCAAGCTTGGAAAACACTTTATTTAATGAAATAACACAAATTGCAAAAACAGTACTGTGCCTTTAAGAGAAAAAAAGGCATACACAAACTGCAAAACAGGTTAAAATTGCTTAAATTTTTCTGAAATTTTAACAGTGTACCCACTAAGCTTTAGAAGGATTGCACCACAAGTTAATAAGCAATAAACCCCCAAATGAAAAAACCGGATTGAAATATGTCTAAAACCAGTTAAAACCCCTGTTAGCACCTTGCCACAGCTCTGCTGGGGCCCTACCTGTCCTTAGGAAGTGATAATATGGGGTTTAAAGCTTCAATTAGTCCCTCAGAAGACTTTCAGGACCTCAGGAGAAGTTGCTTGCTGCTTGTAAATGTAGGCCCCACTTGCTGGGGCCTACACAAAACTAACAAACCCTGCCTAAAAGCCATGTGGGTTATAAACAACCCCAAAGAACCCTCAAGCAAATGTCCCACAAAACGTTACTCCCAGACACAATAACGTTTGTCCCAAATTCACATAAACTGAGTGCCCACAAAAAATTAAACCTTTATGCAAGCTAGTAAAAACCTCTGATAACACTAGGATCACTGCTTACCCTTCCCCTAATGGGGATACTGTCAGCCTTTCTGAGTTAACACAGTCTCTGCAGAAAATATGACTGAACATACCTCATTGCTGTATAGCAAGAAACCGTTCCTCACACTGAAGTTTTCCTATACTCCTCAGCTTCTGTGGGAACAGCAGTGGACCTTAGTTACAAATGCTAAGATCATCATCCTCCAGGCAAAAATCTTCATCTATGTCCTGCCAGAGAGTTAATAGTACAACACCGGTACCATTTAAAAATAACAAACACTTGATTGAAGATAAAATAAAACTAACAGTTTAACACCTCTTCTCTTTACTCTTCCTGCTTAGAGCCAGCAAAGGAGAATGACTGGGGGGTGGAGTTAAGGGGGGGAGCTATATAGACAGCTCTGCTGTGGTGCTCTCTTTGATACTTCCTGTCAGGAAGGACAATATCCCACAAGTTAGGATGAATCTGTGGACTCGGTACATCATGCAAAAGAAATACGGCCCAGACTGGACTTTGGGTGAGTTACATAATAGAATTTCCAGCTATAAAGCTGGTGTATATGCAATTTCTCTCTTCTATCTATTATTAAACCAAAAAACATCTTCTATACAGGTCAACGATATTGCGGTAAAATGGTCAAACAAAATACCTTATATTAATGATCAGATTATAATAGATAGTTTCAAAATAACTACACAACCATGGGTTCCAACATCTTGGCGGGAATCGCAGATAAAGATTAGCCTTATGTGTTATCTCACACCAAGTTTACTGTCAAAATGGTATAAACTCCACTTACCTGCTACAGATGTAGATCAACACAGGTGGATTTAATGCATTGTTTCTGGGAATGTCCAAAAATCCTACAGTTCTGGCAAAAAATCTTTTTTTGGATGAACAACGTTCTACATTTAGATTATTACCCCAAATTAATTGAAATTTTCTTTCTAGTAAAATTTCAAGGAAGCATGAAGAATTTTAAACTTATAAACACAATTATTCTGATTGGCCGGAACCTTATCCTTTAAAGATGGAAAGTTAGATCAGCACCGAAAATCTCACACTTAAAAAATTCATTGATTACTCCATTTATGACAGAACAGCTAAACTTGTCCTATCCCGAGGAGGACTACCTACCTACATTCTTTAAGAAATGGGAAGTTTTTATTTTGTCTTTATCAAGTACATCGCAAAAAAGCCTGATTAAACCCTTACGGAACTCGATCTTTGTTCAATCTAAGATATATGCTGGTCATTTTCCACAATGGTGGTTAGACTGAAGTAAAAGAGACCCCTGAAGAGTGGGAGTGGTAGAGGCAGGTGGGATAGGTTGGTGTGGTGGTTGTGGGTTTTTTCCCCCCCTTTTTATATATATAATATATATATATATATATATATATATATATATAATATATATATATATATATATATATATATATATGGGGGGGTTTAGAAACACGTACATTTAACAATGTGATTACAGAACTAGTAATTATTGTTGCACTGTTTCAGCAATATAAAGCTAAGTATTGAGTTATTGGGATAAAATTGAAAGGAATCACATAATTCTGATAGAGCCATTGCTGTTAGCTTGTTTATGAACTTTTGTTAGATATTCTTATTTCACATGTGGTTGTATAAATGCTTTTACCAGTTCTTTGTAGTCAGAAATGTTTTATTATTCTATTATCTGATGTATTGTTTTCTTGTTTATAAATAAAGTTTAAAAAAATCAAGAAAAACAAACAAAAAAACAAGTGGAGCACTAATGATAGCATGGTCTGCAATAGCAATATCACTGGACCACGCTAACATTAGCGAGCAAATCAATATTATTAAAGGACCAGTAAATACAGTAGATTTGCATAATCAACAAATGCATGATAACAAGACAATGTAATTGCACTTAGGGGTCGATTTATCAAAGGCTTTGCAAGCCTTTCGACCCCATACGACTGCAGGATCTCACAAGAGAACCTGCACACTGTATTAAACAAACAGAGGTCATCAGACCGCTGATTTCTTATCCTTTTGCCACCTCTAAAGTGGCAAATTTCAATCTTCCCGGTATAGTCCGACCGGGGAGATTGACAGCTTCTGCCCGTGCATAGTTGGCTGTGCACGGGCAGGGGGCGGGATTGCATGCCAGGGGAATTCAGCCCACCAAAGGCGAGCTGCGGCGGATAGGGGCGCCTATATGCGTCCCTGTCTGCCTCATCTTAATAAATAGCCCCCTTAGTCTGAACTTCAAGTGAGTAGTAGATTTTATTCTGACAAATTTAAAGTTATGTCTATTTCTACTCCTCTTGTATCATGTGACAGCCATCAGCCAATCACAAATGCATATACGTATATTCTGTGAATTCTTGCACATGCTCAGTAGGAGCTGGTAACTCAAAAAGCATAAATATAAAAAGACTGTGCACGATTTGTTAATGGAAGTAAATTGGAAAGTTGTTTCAAAATTGGGGCTAGATTACAAGTGCAGCAATATAGCAACAATCCTAGCTTAACTTTTCGCGTGCGCCTCCATGTACTATATCTCACAAAAGTGAGTACACCCCTCACATTTTTGTAAATATCTTATATCTTTTCATGAGATAACACTAAAGAAATGACCCTTTGCTCCAATGTAAAGTAGTGAGCGTACAGCCTGTATAACAGTGTAAATTTGCTGTTCCCTCAAAATCACTCAACACACAGCCATTAAATGTCTAAACCGTTGGCAACAAAAGTGAGTGCACCCCTAAGTGGAAATGTCCAGATTGGGCCCAATTAGCTATTTTCCCTCCCCAGTGTCATGTGACTCGTTAGTGTTAGAAGGTCTCAGGTGTGAATGGGGAGCAGGTGTGTTGAATTTGGTGTTATCGCGCTCACACTCTCTCATACTGGTCACTGGAAGTTTAACCTTGAAATGTCACATAGTAAAGTTGTTTTGTCTTAAAGTGATGGTAAACTCGATCGGTATGGAACATATCCATGTAAATAGTATACAAATTAAACCCCACTTTCATTCATGATTTTAATTTTTATTTTAAAATAAAAGTTTTATTATAAATAGATCCGATCTTCACATGCCCCTTCTCCTCCCGACGCTGATATACTACTTTTATCTTTGGGTGACGTTTCCTCATCTGCCAATTGATTTTCTGGCCGTTAGGCGGCCAACTCCCCACACAAAACGCCCTTTTGATCCACCGCGCATGCGCTTTATTTTTCTTCTGATTCTTTGCATATAGAAGAGCATGCGCACCACTCCCAATTTCAGTAGTGATCTTGGATGCCTACGTAGAGAGCGGGTGGGACCGCTCTCTACATCATAGGGATAAACTAGGGAATTGAAAGGGGCGGAGGAAGGAGCGGTAAGGAGCTAAAACTAACATGCAAAATAAAAATATGTAGAAATAATAAAAAAAAAAAAAAAAAAAAAGAAAGAAACTTGGCAACTTTATTATATATATTGTATTCAAGCTACCGACCTATTCCACACAGTCCAACCTTACCATCACTTTAATTCCAGAGAGTGCACTTTTATATATATATATTACACTCTGGATTTAAAGCAAAATAACTTTACTATTTGATATATAATTATATATATATATATATATATATATATATATATATATATATATAATATATATATATATATATATATATATATATATATATATATATATATAAAGAGTTCATAGGCATATGCACTCCCACCAACCGTTCACCTGCCAGGGTGCTTTCAAAAAATTCAGAAAAAAATATAGCAGGAAAAGCACTCACTGGACTTCAGACTTCAAGTGTGACAACAAATTTTTATTGAATGTGACGTTTCAGGACTTAACACGTCCCTTCCTCTGACAGTTTGAAAACTCCAAACAAACCAACTTATAAAGGCATACAAAACCCACCCCCAATGCAAGCTCCAATCACTGGAAACCGTGTGCAAAATACAGTGGTTTCTACCGGATAAGTGTATTAAATAAAATAAAATAACACATGTATTCACAAATTCAAAAAGAAAAAACAAAAACCATTATTGTTGTAATGTTTAAAGATACAAAATGTAATAGAAGTGTAACTACATATGTGGATATATCACGAATAATGCCCCAGACTGCTAAAAATGGATCATCATAGTACCCCTGTGTCAGAAATGGACTCTCCACCAACGTCATAAAGGGTTTGGCATCACCCAAGGATACTCCCCTACTTCTAATTACTATCAAGATTCGCTGATAAAGAATCCCACACCTACTCATTATGCACAGTACTATTTCCATTCATATACCTCATCACCAATCAAGATGTGATCAAAAGTAAAACAGACCCGATTGCTGTCACCGATTTCCCTTCATAAACACAACACTAGTGTTTACGTCACCTAATCTCCCATTGGACCACATCACACGTTGTCTAGACAACTAGATAAACACAGGCGTGCCCCAACAAGTAACCAAACAGAGGTGCTAGAGTCCGGGACCAATGAGACCGCCCACTGTGGGCGTGCTGCTTCACCGGCATACCTAGTGCAGGAGTTGCTATGGCAACCAATCTGACAGGGAGTCCCCACTGGATTCCCCTGTTTATAACGGCCCCCATAGTCTACCCATATCGGACAGGTAACAGCGACAAGATCAAGCCACATACAAAGCACCAAACAACCCCATGCACACAGCGCCACCGTTCATCTCCCAACAAACGCCGATCAGCACGGCCGAAAATGTAAACGCAAATACGTATAATGTCACTCCAATAGATTCCCACAGTCTGCCAGGCCACACTCCCACAAACCAGCCAACACAGATGACAGAAATCTGCCGCAATCACAGAGGCCATAGTATACGCAAAGTGCCCGACTCAGGGATCTCTCAGCCACCCCATAGGGAAAAGTCACATTAGTATCCCCCTCTTATTTATCAAGTATACAACCTAAGATAAAGAGGTATGATCCTGAATTCATTTCTAACAGTCATAATAACTAGTGGAGCCCCAGAGACTTCATCAAAACACCAACCAATAAAACCACAACAAATAGTATGCAAATGTACAATTAAGAACAACTTAATAGAAATAAATATGTCACCAGCATAAAGTGATCCTACAGAACACCCTAACTATCTGTGCCCAAAATGCATATAAACCATCATATTCAACCTACTAACGGTCCTATCTACAGCCAATACAATCACCAAACCAGAGATATAGGAAATCCCTATATCACTAAAATCATCCTATCACCATGGGTCAACTAATAAAAATTAAAAAATAGAACTAAAAATGAAAATTAGAAATAAAATACAGGACCACAGAGAACCACCACTTCAGACACAGGGGTGTCAAAAAAGAAAGAAACCAGGGGCATATTCGAGACCATAAAATAAATAAAAATAGAAATATATGAAGTGCACAAGTCTTTTCCCAGACCTATTCTGTGTGTGTGAATATATTAAAGATAATATTAAAAATAAAATTAAAAGTAAAAACAATGTAACTCCTAGCAAAACTAGTTACCGGCTCCTGAAGCAATACCAGAGCCCTCAAGATAACACACTCACAAAAGGAGACCAAGCTACTAAAATAAAAGGAGAGGAAGGAAAGGGGAGAAGGAGGGGGGGGGGGAAAGAAGGGGGGGGGGAATTGGGAAAAGGGGGGGGGGGGAGGAGGGGAGAAAAAGGGGGGGAGGCGGGAGGGGGGGGGGAAGGAGGAAAAGAAGGGGGGAATGAAGAGGGGAAAGGGAAAGGAAAAAGAACAAATAAAAAAGAAAAGAAGAAAAAGAACAAAGAAGGAAAAAGGGAGAAATAAAGAAAAGAAAAAGCAAGAAACAAGAAACTAAAGATAGGGGATATGCCCCATAGACCACTGAATTTCCTTCTTTGTTCTTTTTCTTCTTTTCTTTTTTATTTGTTCTTTTTCCTTTCCCTTTCCCTTCTTCATTCCCCCCCCCTTTTTTCCCTCCTCCCCCTCCCTCCCTCCCTCCTCCCCCCCTCCTCCCCCCCTTCCCTCCCCCCCCCTTTTTGGCCTCCCCCTCCTTTCTCCCCTCCTTCCCCCCCCCTTTTCCCAATTCCCCCCCCTTCTTTCCCTTCCCCCCTCCTTCTCCCCTTTCCTTCCTCTCCTTTTATTTTAGTAGCTTGGTCTCCTTTTGTGAGTGTGTTATCTTGAGGGCTCTGGTATTGCTTCAGGAGCCGGTAACTAGTTTTGCTAGGAGTTACATTGTTTTTACTTTTAATTTTATTTTTAATATTATCTTTAATATATTCACACACACAGAATAGGTCTGGGAAAACACTTGTGCACTTCATATATTTCTATTTTTATTTATTTTATGGTCTCAAATATGCCCCTGGTTTCTTTCTTTTTTTGACACCCCTGTGTCTGAAGTGATGGTTCTCTGTGGTCCTGTATTTTATTTCTAATTTTCATTTTTAGTTCTATTTTTTAATTTTTATTAGTTGACCCATGGTGATAGGATGATTTTAGTGATATAGGGATTTCCTATATCTCTGGTTTGGTGATTGTATTGGCTGTAGATAGGACCGTTAGTAGGTTGAATATGATGGTTTATATGCATTTTGGGCACAGATAGTTAGGGTGTTCTGTAGGATCACTTTATGCTGGTGACATATTTATTTCTATTAAGTTGTTCTTAATTGTACATTTGCATACTATTTGTTGTGGTTTTATTGGTTGGTGTTTTGATGAAGTCTCTGGGGCTCCACTAGTTATTATGACTTTTAGAAATGAATTCAGGATCATACCTCTTTATCTTAGGTTGTATACTTGATAAATAAGAGGGGGGTACTAATGTGACTTTTCCCTATGGGGTGGCTGAGAGATCCCTGAGTCGGGCACTTTGCGTATACTATGGCCTCTGTGATTGCAGCCGATTTCTGTCATCTGTGTTGGCTGGTTTGTGGGAGTGTGGCCTGGCAGACTGTGGGAATCTATTGGAGTGACATTATACGTATTTGCGTTTACATTTTCGGCCGTGCTGATCGGAGTTTGTTGGGAGATGAACGGTGGCGCTGTGTGCATGGGGTTGTTTGGTGCTTTGTATGTGGCTTGCTCTTGTCGCTGTTACCTGTCCGATATGGGTAGACTATGGGGGCCGTTATAAACAGTGGAATCCAGTGGGGACTCCCTGTCAGATTGGTTGCCATAGCAACTCCTGCACTAGGTATGCCGGTGAAGCAGCACGCCCACAGTGGGCGGTCTCATTGGTCCCGGACTCTAGCACCTCTGTTTGGTTACTTGTTGGGGCACGCCTGTGTTTATCTAGTTGTCTAGACAACGTGTGATGTGGTCCAATGGGAGATTAGGTGACGTAAACACTAGTGTTGTGTTTATGAAGGGAAATCGGTGACAGCAATCGGGTCTGTTTTACTTTTGATCACATCTTGATTGGTGATGAGGTATATGAATGGAAATAGTACTGTGCATAATGAGTAGGTGTGGGATTCTTTATCAGCGAATCTTGATAGTAATTAGAAGTAGGGGAGTATCCTTGGGTGATGCCAAACCCTTTATGACGTTGGTGGAGAGTCCATTTCTGACACAGGGATACTATGATGATCCATTTTTAGCAGTCTGGGGCATTATTCGTGATATATCCACATATGTAGATACACTTCTATTACATTTTGTATCTTTAAACATTACAACAATAATGGTTTTTGTTTTTTCTTTTTGAATTTGTGAATACATGTGTTATTTTATTTTATTTAATACACTTATCCGGTAGAAACCACTGTATTTTGCACACGGTTTCCAGTGATTGGAGCTTGCATTGGGGGTGGGTTTTGTATGCCTTTATAAGTTGGTTTGTTTGGAGTTTTCAAACTGTCAGAGGAAGGGACGTGTTAAGTCCCGAAACGTCACATTCAATAAAAATTTGTTGTCACACTTGAAGTCTGAAGTCCAGTGAGTGCTTTTCCTGCTATATTTTTTTTT
Source organism: Bombina bombina (assembly GCF_027579735.1). Classification (NCBI taxonomy): domain Eukaryota; kingdom Metazoa; phylum Chordata; class Amphibia; order Anura; family Bombinatoridae; genus Bombina; species Bombina bombina. The sequence continues at coordinate 111,441,503 of NC_069508.1, read as the reverse complement.
ATATATATATATATATATATATATATATATATATTTTATTTTTTTTCCCTTATTTTGTGTGCATAAAAGTATATGCATTTGTGTTTAACTGTATATTTACTGTACATATTTTTATAATCAAATGCTCTTCACTTACAGGAAAATGTTTTTATTGTAATTACATACGCACACACATATATACATTATATATATATATATATATTTTAATTTTTTTAACACATACATACATATACTTTTAATAAAAATTATTCAACCCCTATTGCAAATCAGGTTTAATTTCAAAATTCACAGTTCAGCTGTTCAGCTGTTTGCAATGAACAAATCAAACAAAAGCTATTGAAATAGCTCAACACAATGAATTGTTCAAGTAGTTTCCCCAAATTCAACTGATAATGCAACTTTTAAGGAATTCTACATAATTTTTCAACCCCCAGAATAGAATCACTCACAACAGCACAAATATGCAAAACAGGTCTTGTCGCAAGCACACTTGATGCAACTAATTAAGGGCTTCATTAGTTGCACCAGGTGTGCTTGAGTTAAAACACATGAAATACCTGAACTGGCTAGGGGTTTGTTGAGTGTCACGTTTGACTATATGTTAGAAATATGGCTAAGTCAAAAGAATGATCCAAAAAGTTAATAGAAAAAAGATCAACGCTCTTAACAAACAGGGAATTAATATTATAGGTCTACATAACCGTATGCCTGTTAGTATCATTAAATTATATTTTTACATGAAAACTATAACAAATACATATTAACATCTATATCTATGTTATCACTAATAAACACAACAAGCTAATAAAAACATTTTAATCTATATAAAATGCTTAAACCATTATGCAAAATACATACATAACTGTTTAAATATTGAATATCAATGCAAGGCCTGACTACATTATATCTACAATCTTTAAAATAAAATGCAGGGTCATGTATAATTCAAATTAGTTTAAGTATTGGATAAATACATTAAAATGTAGATGTTCTTGCTTGATGCATTTATTATTGTAAATATAAATTTATTTTTTAAAATAGATATTTATGTTATAAAAGACAGTTGCATTATAATTATAGTATTACATAACTGCATGCCTGTTACATATTAAAACTATTGTAATTATGTCTTTTGTAACATGAATATACATTATAATATATATATTTATCTTTAAAATAAAAAACACAAAAAGAAAAAATACATATAAATGTATATACACAATAGTTAAAAAAATATGCATCATACATAAGAATGCATATTTTTTTAAATTGTAGATAAATGTACTATTAACCCCTTAACCTAATCACTTAATCAGCCCCCTACAGGTATGGGGGTGGTTAGTGGATTCAGGCCTAATAAATAGTAACCATCAATAATCACCTAATGAACCCCCATACAGGTATGGGGGATGGTTAGTTTATTAAGGTTACCAATAAATGGTAACCATCAATAATCACCTAATGAACCCCCATACAGGTATTGGGTGGTTAGTTGATTAAGGCCTACATAATACTAACTAACAATAATCATCTAATCAACCCCCATACAGGTATAGGGGGTGGTTAGGAGATTAAGGCCTAAACCGCAATGTCCCAATGCAAACTAGAAATACATTAACACCTAACCCCCATCTAAACTAACCCCCCTTTGAACTAAACTCAGCTCCAAAATAAAAAAACAGTATCCAAAATAAAAATAAAAATTATACCCAACACTAAACTACATGCCCTATAAAATACTCACCCCAAAAAAAAAAAAACATCCTAACACTTTTTTTTTTTTTAAATAGTCCTTAAAGGGGCCTTTTGTAGGGCATTGCCCTACAAGTGATTTTAGCTTTTTTGCAACAACAAAAAAAATGACATCCCCCACCTACATTAAAGTAACCCCTACCCCCAAAATTATAAAATCTAGACTACAAAATAAAATTGCAAATAACAAACCCTGTTCTTAAAAATAAAAAAAACCCACCCTAAAAAACCCTAACTAACCCCAAAAGTGTTACTCACAGTTGATGGTGAATCTGGCTCCTTTTGATCCGACAATGGGTCTTAAGCGCCAATATATTCCACAATGCTGTCCATGGGTACAAATTATATAAGTAAAACAGTAATACTATATTTGTAAAAGACAAGACAAAAATTGACAATTACAGGAGGAATGGAGGGCCCTATTCCCGTGGAAACTTACAATCTAGGAGGGTGAGAAACAGGAGGTGAAGACTGCAATGGTGAGAACGATGATAATACAGAGTTATATAAAGGTTATTTGTAATAAGATGAGTTATAGGCTTCCCTGAACAAAAAATGTCTTCAGGGAGCAGAGAGACTGTGTGCGTGCATTTAAAAGAAGGCAGGTTAGGGAAAAGTCTGACAGTGCGAGGAAGTGCATTCCAGAGGGTTGGTGCCGCATGAGAGAAGTGCTGCAGACTAGCATGGAAAGAGTTGATAATAGAAGTTGCAATAAGCAGGTCATTGTTGGATGTTAGGGGGCATGCTGGAGTATATTTTTTGATTAGTTAGGACAGGTAGTGGGGAGCGACATTGGTAAGGGCTTTGTAGGTAAAGGTGAGAATTTTTAAATGTAATTCTACTGTGAAAGGGGAAGCAGTGAAGGGACTCGCAGAGAGACGCAGAAGATACGTAGAAATGGGAAAGGTGGATTAGCCTGGCAGCGGCACTTAGGATGGATTGAAGGGGGAGGCAGGGGGGAGAGGAGGGAGAGAAGAAGGTAAATGTGTAGAATATTGCAGTAGTTAAGTCAGGATATTAAAGGGTTTGGATTAGTTGCTTAGTGGTGTCAAAGTTCAGAAACGGATGAATTTTGGAAATATTGCATAGGTGCCGGTGGTGGCAGCAGAATGGAGAGAAAGTGGATGTGGGGATGAAGACAGATTGGAGTCAAGTTTAAATCTGATGCAGCAGACTTGGGGTGATGGGGAGATAGTGATGCCGTGGACAGTGATGGAAAAGACAGAAATCAGAGTAGAGCTTTAGGGGGAATTAGAAGAAGCTCAGACTCGAACATGTTAATATTTAGGTGGTGAAAGGTCATAAAAGAAGAAATTCCAGAGAAGCAGTCACTGATGTAAGAAAGAAAGGAAAGAGAAAGAGAGAGAGAGAGAGAGAGAGAGAGCAGGGGTAGAAAGGTAAATCTGAGTGTCATTAGCATAGAGGTGATATTTTAATCCATAGCTGTTGATTATAACCTGTTAAGAAGTAAAAGTAGAGAAGAGGACCTAGAAAAGAGCCTTGAGGTACTCCAGCAGAGGTGTTGAAGAGGAGGAGTTTCAAGCAAATGACACATCATATGACCTGTTAGAAAGATAAGAGTGGATACAAGAGACAGCAGTGTTGCAGAGACCAAGAGAGCTGAGAGTCTGTAGGAGGAGGGGGTGGTCAACTGTGTCAAAGACAGCTGAAATATCAATTAAGTATAGAGTAATATCCATTAATTTTAACAGAAAGAAGATAGTTCGTAACCTTGGTGAAGCAGTTTCAGTTGAGTGTTGAGGCTGAAAGCCAGATTGCATGGCGTCAAGCGGTCATAAACTAGTTTTTTCAGACATTTTAATATCTTCGATAGTAGAATCTCTGTACATATATAAATACATCACAGAAATTTTTAAAACAATACTGTCCTTCAAGTCAAGATATGATTAATACTTAAAATCTAACATGATGTACGTGTCTTCCATAGGACAGAATTAATATGATAACCATAAATACAAGTGTCCAACTGCGGCACATAAGAAATCATCAATAATATTTGTTTTGCATGACTCTATACGATTCACACCGCATATTGCAATTGAGCATGTATAATGGCACTTCCGTAAGTTAAGAATCAATTTGACAGCTGTAAATACATCCATCCAATCACGAGCAACAAGAGACGAAGGGAGACAGCTGATTGGACCTGCTCTTACAAGGACCTGGATTGGTTTCTGTGATTGATTGACAAACAGATTTGTCCTATCGGCAATACATTAGTTACTAGCAGGATACATTATGAGCATGGAGGCGGGGCAAGTATCACAATAACACGCTCCAGAACTGGACAGCGCGTACCCCTCTGAGGAAGCGTTTGTGAAACGCGTGTTAGGGGCACTTTCACAGTGGGCATAGTCCCTCTTTTTATGCTGCTTACCAGGATGCACAAATAACTTTATCTGCTCTCCACCACTGATATGGTCATTTACTTTACTATAATAGTTAGTATAAAAATAATCAAGTTCCCTCTATAGAAGGAACACAGTGGTTTTGCTACGCTCTAATCAACCTACTTATTTTGGGTACTGGTTAGCATTAGCTGTCTTGCCAATTGGCATTAGCTATAATACTAGATCTGACTTTTTATTTAATGGATAAGTGGGGACTGAACATAAGTATCACCCTGGGTTTAAGTTATTTTTAACTTGTGTGTGTGTGTGTGTGTGTGTGTGCGCAAGTGTACACATTTATGACTGTTTTATTATGATTATTTCTTAAATAAAGTTATTTTAATTTGAATGTCTGGCAAGTTTCTAACTTTACATTTTTGTATCAAATTATTTAAAATAGGAGTAAGGCTTTCTTTCTTTCTGCTATGCAACATTTGTTGCATTTTTTGTAAAAAAAATAATAATATTAGTGGAAGCAGCGATATGGGGCAGTAGTTTGCAGGAGAATTAGGGTCAAGCGAGGTTTTTTTTGAGTAAAGGAGTAACCTTTGCATGTTGGAAAGAAGATAAGTTGAAGATGTGAGTAAGGGCAGGAGTTAGGGTGGGAGACAGAGAAGGGATGGAGTGGGTAGGTAGTGGGGCTTGAGGAAGACAGGAGCAAACTTCATTCTCGGTGGGGGGAAGAGATGCAGAGAGTGGAAGAGGGTGTGGCTGGAGTGGAGCTGCAGGTTTGTGTTGGGATGTTGCTTCAGATAGTATGCGTTTTGTTTAAAAATTAGTCTGCCAGGTCTTGAGCATTAAAGACAGATGAAGGGGGTGGTGCAGCTGGGTAGAGAAGAGAGTTGAAAGCAGAGAAGAGTTGTTTAGGGTTGGAGGGAAGATAAGTAGGTTTGTTTGGCTAAGTGAAGGGCAGATGTGTATGAATAAAGAATAACCTTATTTATATTGGAAATAGGGACTAGATGAGCAGAAACCCATTGCTCTTACCATCACTGATAGGGAGGAATATAGTTCTATAGTTTTAATTGTGCTATTTAACAAGGATCAACATATTTGTATTTACTCACCTTTTGAACATATGAATCAATCTGATTTTGACATATTAATTATCCCATGGCTTGATGATTATTTCAATGAAAAAACAGCATTTGTTGATTATAAAGGGCACTGACGCTTGGTTACAAAAATCACATTTACAGTTTGCGAAGGATATGAATTATGTGTAATAGAACAAGTGTCAACCTTTGGAACTAACCTTAAAAATTGAAACATGCAGCAACTCTTCTCTCTCTTGATATTTTGTGTTGTAAAATAGAGATATGGGGGATATTTATCAAAGGTCTGTCGGACCTGATCCGACAGTGCGGATCAGGTCCGACAGACCTCACTGAATGCGGAGAGCAATACGCTCTCCGTATTCAGCATTGCACCAGCAACTCACAAGAGCTGCTGGTGCAACTCCACCCCCTGCAGACTCGCAGCCAATGAGCCGCCAGCAGGGAGGTGTAAATCAACCTGATCGTACTCAATCGGGTTGATTTCCGGCGATGTCTGTCCGCCTGCTCAGAGAAGGTGGACAGGTTATGGAGCTTGATAGATAGGCCCCATAAATTCAGGATCACTATATGGCAGCAGTTTTGCAAGAATGTTATCCATATGCCAGAACACTAGATGGCAGCACTATTTCCTGTCATATAGTGCTCCAGACACCTACCTTTGTATCTTTCCAACAAAGAATCTCAACACAACAAAAAGAGAGTCTCTTGCAAACACACAGCAATATTAAAAGTAAAAATGTAAGAGTTAGTTACAGCATTCTGCCAAATGGTTTAACCCCTTAATGACAACTGACGTACCAGGTACGTCCTGCAAAAACTTGCAGTTAGTGACAATGGACGTACCTGGTACGTCAGTTGTCTTAGAGAGTGCTGGAAGCGATCGCAATCGCTTCCAGCAGCTCTCAGGGTATTGCAGTGATGCCTCGATATTGAGGCATCCTGCAATACCCTTTAGAAAGCATCCGATGCAGAGAGAGCCACTCTGTGGCCCTCTCTGCACCGGTAGCGATGCGGCTGTTCGTTGGTGGGTGGGAGCTTACAGGGAGGAGGGTGGGCGGGCCCATCGCTACCCGGCATCCGGTTCCTTCAAGTGCATTGTGCATGCCGGATGCCGGGAGCGTGCGGGGGGCTGCGTGCACGTGCGCGCGTGCACGTGCGCGCTGTGCATGTGTGTGTGCGCGCGCCGCGCAGCAATCACTGGGCACTGCCACCAATGAATTTTGGTAAGAGGGAGGGGGGCAGAATTTTTTCAAATAAATGATCAATATCAGGATCTGGATCTGGGGGGGGGGGGTTTGGGGGGGGGGGGGGGTTGGGGAAGCTACACTACAGAAAAAATAAAAATAAAACATGTAACAAAACACTTTATTTTTTGGGGAAAACTGGGTACTGGCAGACAGCTGCCAGTACCCAAGATGGTGGCCAATTAGGTAGGTGGGGGGGGTTAGAGAGGTGTTTGGGGGGGATCAGGGAGGTTGGGGGTTAAGGCAGGGGTCCATCACAGCTGAATAATTAAAAAAAAACAAAACAAAAAAAAAAAAACACCTTTTATTTTAGTACTGGCAGACTTTCTGCCAGTACTTAAGATGGCGGGGACAATTGTGGGGTGGGGGAGGGAAGAGAGCTGTCTGGGAGGGATCAGGGGGTGGGATGTGTCAGGTGGGAGGCTAATCTCTACACTAAAGCTAAAATTAACCCTGCAAGCTCCCTACAAGCTACCTAATTAACCCCTTTCACTGCTGGGCTTAATACAAGTGTGGTGCGCAGCAGCATTTAGCGGCCTCCTAATTGCCAAAAAGCAACGCCAAAGCCATATATGTCTGCTATTTATGAACAAAGGAGATCCCAGAGAAGCATTTACAACCATTTGTGCCATAATTGCACAAGCTGTTTGTAAATAATTTAAGTGAGAAACCTAAAATTGTGAAAAATGTCACTTTTTTTTTTATTTGCTCGCAATTTGGCGGTGAAATGGTGGCATAAAATATACCAAAATGGGCCTAGATCAATACTTTGGGTTGTCTACTACACTACACTAAAGCTAAAATTAACCCTTCAAGGTCCCTACAAGATCCCTAATTAACCCCTTCACTGCTGGGCATAATACACGTGTGGTGCGCAGCTGCATTTAGCGGCCTTCTAATTACCAAAAAGCAATGCCAAAGCCATATATGTCTGCTATTTCTGAACAAAGGGGATCCCAGAGAAGCATTTACAACCATTTGTGCCATAATTGCACAAACTGTTTGTAAATAATTTCAGTGAGAAACCTAAAGTTTGTGACAAAATTGTGAAAAAGTGAACAATTTTTTTTATTTGCTCGCATTTGGCAGTGAAATGGTGGCATGAAATATACCAAAATGGGCATAAATCAATACTTTGGGTTGTCTTCTAAAAAAAATATATATACATGTCAAGGGATATTCAGGGATTCCGGACAGATATCAGTGTTCCAATGTAACTAGCGCTAATTTTGAAAAAAAGTGGTTTGGAAATAGCAAAGTTCTACTTGTACTTATTGCCCTATAACTTGCAAAAAAAGCAAACAACATGTAACCATTGGGTATTTCTAAACTCAGGACAAAATTTAGAAACTATTTAGCATGGGTGTTTTTTGGTGGTTGTAGATGTGTAACAGATTTTGGAGGTCAAAGTTAGAAAAAGTGTGTTTTTTTCCATTTTTTTCCTCATATTTTATATATTTTTTATATTAAATTATAAGATGTGATGAAAAAAATGGTATCTTTAGAAAGTCCATTTAATGGCGAGACAAATGGTATATAATATGTGTGGGTACAGTAAATGAGTAAGAGGAAAATTACAGCTAAACACAAACACTGCAGAAATGTAAAAATAGCCATTGTCATTAAGGGTAAGAAAACTGAAAAATGGTCCGGTCATTAAGGGGTTAAACCCAGGACCACTTAGAGTTCTCTTTCTCCATGGTTCCCTACCTACAGCCACACAATGCATGTTGCTGTGTTCTTGCAAAAGAGTGCTAGGCTTTCTTTGTGTTGTATTGATAATTTTGTTTTGTAAATTTTCCTTATGGGCTTTGCACCAAGACTGGTTAAGGGTTAACTGCCTGAGTTGCTGGGAGCTGTGCATCTGTATGCGAGTATCCAGGGCGGTGAATTTACAGTTACATAGGATGTCTACCCAGTCCAGTTTGAGAGTACAGTCCATTTCCATGTTTTGTAAGTATCTAGAGAAGTGATAAAAGGCCAGTGAGCCCTTGTGCCTATCTCAGTTTGTTTAATTGATAGCAAGAATTGTGGATTATTTTTGACTTTACTATCTCTTTAAATGATAATTCATGGGTGCTGAATCTCCGATCTTTCTTAGGAAATGTATTCCTCGTCTACGCTTTCTAAATAAATGTGATAATTGTTTATTTTAAGATCTGAGGTAACAGCTTACAAAGTTTTTTCTCCCTACAAAATAAAACTAAACAAATATCAAATAAATCTAAAAATATTCAACACTGAGAGAACACCTGCAACTAGACATGCGAACGGACAAAAAAATATTTTGGCTGAATCGTGCCTCGTGCAAAAATCTAACAAAAAACAAATTATGTTTGTTTCATTCAATATCCATTAGGGGATTGTTTATAATTTCTTTGCTAATGAAAATGTGTTTTATATTTCTTATAGGTATCATCTTCAAGGCAGCAGAAGAGCAGCTGGAGAGCAGCTTAAACTTAAATAAATTAGTAGCTAGTGCTACAAGCCGGCAGTAACACACCCAAAAAAATATATATATTTTTTTATTATTATTATTATGTATAGGGTCACACTCAAGACTGGCCAAGAATAAAAATTAAGCTTACATGCTTTAGCTGACACTGGAATCAATCAACTAACAATGACATTTCTATATTGCTGAATAGTGTAAATATATTTTCAAGCATTACCTGACTACAGAAAAGCTTTTTTACACCTTTAGAGAAGTAATTCTAGCCACAAAAATTTAAACTATATTTTGTTTCTTGCGTTCCTTCAGTTTACTAATTTTTTTTATTGAAGAGATGTTCATTCATTGTTTTGGGACAAATGCAACAAACTTTTAACAAATTTTACGTTTTTTACATTCGTAATGAAAATGATAGCACATGCTGCCCATTCGAAAGTGGTTCGCGTGGCACATTAGTTTTTTAATGCACAATTACATTTCAAGTACATAACATTTGTAAAGCTGAAACCATAGCAAGATTATTGCATTTTCTTCAAACTACACAATGCCACTCAAATCTCAATGTTTATAATATAAATAATTATTTTTATTGATAAACTGCTTTGCATTCAATTGTTGATTTTGTTGTTACTCAATATATAAAGCTTTCAATAAACTGCTAATTGATATTGATTTAATCCACATAATAGCATGTCCTAAGACAATTTGTATTAAAAATGTACTTTTTACAATCAATTTTCAAATAATGTTAAATCCATTAACATACTGTGTAAACCCAACTGTAGAGCTGAAACAGGCATTGTCATTTCATAGGGCTTATTAAAGAAACTTCAAACTACAAATGTTATTTACCTTAAAGGGCTAGATTACGAGTGGGGCGCTAACAGTTGCGCTCGAGTGATAAGGGGTTTATCGTGGCTGTTTGTGTGCATTGGTTTTTCTGTTGGTATTACTAGTTGAAAGTACAAGTTAAAAGTAAACGAGATCGCTTGAGCACCATCTACACTACACAATTTACACTAGAATGATTACCGTGTCTTCAGAACTCTAGTTAACCGTTTCGAGAAACAAAAAGTGTCACAAAATACATCAAAAATACAATACAAAGTACAATTACACTAATAACACCATCTAATAAAAATTATTCAATAAAAAAAATTGCACAAAAAAGTTATAAGGGCTCAAACATATGAGGTCTCAGGCAAAGGGCTCAAACATATGAGGTCTCAGGCAAAGGCCTTTAATGTTGAGATACATACATGCATGTCTAAAGATATATATATATATATATATATATATATATATATATATAATATATATATATATATATATATATATATATATATATACATACACACACACACACAGTATATGTGTTGTGTACAGATGTACAGTATATATGTATTTAAATGTGTATATATGGATTTACACACATAATTACATATGTATACATATATATACACACACACATATAGAAGTGCATTGGAGCCCTTTGCAGTTTAGTATAGGAAAACCATGTATTATTATTATTATTATTATTATTAATAACATCATCATCAGTTATTTGTAGAGTGCCAACATATTCTGCAGCGCTATAAACAAATGCGGAGTACAACAAAACATTTCTTGGGATCAAACAGGTAGAGGGCCCTGCCAAGAGTCGCACTGTTGTAGTCAGCTCTTAAGAAGGTGATCTACAGACAGCTGAACTCTTGGGCTTACATGCTAAGGGGGTTCATGGGATAAAAATGGAGGAGAGGAACTGGTATAAAGAAAGGTTAGCGTAGGTTGTATGCATCCCTGAACAGTTGAGTCTTTAGGGAGCACTTGAAGCTTTCAAAACTAGGGAAGAGTCTTGTGGAGCGAGGCAGTGAGTTCCACAAGATGGGAGCCAGTCTGGAGAAGTCCTGTAAACGGGAGTGTGAGGAGGTAACAAGAGAGGAGGAGAGTAGGAGGTCATGAGCAGAGTGAAGGGGATGGGAGGGAGAGTATCTGGAGATAAGGTCTGAGATATAGGGGGGAGCAGTGCAGTTGAGAGAGGGGCAGCAGATGAAGAGCGACGTGTAAGGAAGATGAGCCTGGCAGAGGCATTCATTATGGATTGTAAAGGAGCTAGGCGGCTGCTGGGGAGACCAGAGAGGACAGAGTTGCAATAATCGAGGCGGGAAAGGATGAGAGAGTGGATTTAAATCTTAGTTGTGTCTTGTGTAAGGAAATGTTTAATTTTAGAGATGATTTTAAGGTGGAAGCGGCAGGCTTTAGCCAAGGACTGAATGTGAGGAGTGAAAGAAAGATCTGAGTCAAATGTGACCCCAAGACATCGGGCATGCGGGGTAGGGGTAATGATGGAGTTCTCGATAGTTATAGAGAGATTGGGGTTGGAGATTTTCGAAAAAGGGGGGAAAATAAGGAGCTCAGTTTTGTAGAGATTTAGCTTGAGGTAGTGAGAGGATATCCAGGAAGAGATGTGATAAAGACAGTTAGTGGCACGGGTTAGCAAGGAAGGAGATAGGTCTGCTGCAGAGAAGTAGATTTGGGTGTCGTCAGCATACAAATGATATTGGAAACCAAGGGATTTAATTAGGGAACCTAATGATGACGTGTAGATTGAGAAGAGAAGGGGACAGAGGACAGAGCCTTGCGGTACCCCAACAGAAAGTGGTGACAGGGCAGAGGAGGCCCCAGAGAAGGTCACACTAAAGTTACGGTTTGACAGAACCACGAGAGGGTTGTGTCACAAATGACGAAGGATTGTAGGGTTTGGAGCAAAAGAGGGTGGTCAACAGTATCAAAGACTGTGGACAGATCAAGGAGCATAAGCAGAGAGAAATTGCCTTTTGATTTTGCTGTAAGTAGGTCGTTGGTAACCTTAACGATTGCTGTCTCTGTGGAGTGATGAGGACAAAATCCAGATTGCAGTGGGTCAAGGAAGGAGTTTATGTAAGGAAATGGGATAGGCATGCATATACTAGATTTTCGAGAAGCTTTGAGGCAAGAGGGAGGAGAGAAAAAGGGCAGTAATTGGATGAGGAGGTTGGAACAAGGTAAGGTTTTTTGAGGATTGGTGTGCCCAGTGCACGTTTCAGAGATGAGGGAAATATACCGGTGCTGAGGGAGAGGTTGAAAGTGTGTGTAAGTATAGGGATAAGGGTAGAAGAGAGGGAGGGGAGTAGCTGTGAGGGGATAAGGTCACGGGGACAGGTAGTTAGGTGAGAGCACAGTATAAGTGGAGAAACTTCTTCCTCAATAACAGGGGAAAAAGAGCTAAGTTTATGGTTATGTAGGTTCTGGTTGATTGCAAGCGTTTGAGGGGGTGAGAAAATCTAATTATGTTGAGAGCTGATTTTGTTTCTGATGGAGTCAATTTTGTTATTGAAGTGTCTGGCAAAGTCTTGAGCTGACAGAGAAGTTGTATTAGGAGGTTGGGTGGGCGGAAAAGAGTATTGAAAGTGGAGAACAGACGTTTTCTGAAAGAGTAGAGATAAGAGTAGAGAAGTAATGTTGCTTATAGAGATTAAGGTCAGAATAGTATGAGTTCAAGATGAATTTGTAATGAAGAAAATTAGCTAAACTCCGAAATTTTCTCCAGTGCCGCTACGCAGTACGGAAACATCTGCGTAGGTACCATGTCAGAGGAGTATACCAGGGCATCTACTTATCAAGCCGTCAAATTACTTGCATTCGACGGCACCAATACGCTCGCCTAACATCGCCTAACTTTGCTGCCGCGGACCTGAATACATTCTCCAAAGTTACCAAAAAAGCTGTCAAAAAGCTGCACACCAAGTATGGGGCAATGAGCAGGGGACTGTTAACTGACAGTCATCGATCTCGCTGCTATTCGGCTTTTTCCCAGTTTTATTGGTATAATGTCACCAAACACCCACACTATACTACACTGTTTTACCCCTATCCCACTGCTAACGGACCCCGCCGCAACTAAATAAAGTTATTAACCCCTAAACCGCCGCTCCTGGAGCCCTCCACCACCTACATAATGTTATTAACCTCTAATCTGCCGCCCCTACACACCGCCACCAACATTATACTTATTAACCCCTAATCTGCCGTCCAACATAGCCGCCACTATATTAAATTTATTAACCCCTAAACCTAAGTCTAACCCTGACACCCCTAACTTAAATATAATTAAAATAAATCTAAATAAAACCTACTATTAATAACTAAATAATTCCTATTTAAAACTAAATACCTATAAAATAAACCCTAAGATAGCTACAATATAACTAATAGTTATATTGTAACTAGCTTAGGGTTTATTTTTATTTTACAGGCAAGTTTGTATTTATTTTAACTAGGTAGAATAGTTATTAAATAGGTATTAACTATTTAATAACTACCTAGCTAAAATAAATACAAAAGTACCTGTAAAATAAAACCTAACCTAATTTACAATAACACCTAACACTACACTATAATTAAATAAATTTACTAAATTAAATAAATTAAATTAGCTAAAGTACAAAAAAAATTACAGATATTTAAACTAATCTAATAGCCCTATCAAAATAAAAAAGCCCCCCAAATTAATAAAAAACCCTAGCCTAAACTAAACTACAAATAGCCCTTAAAAGGGCCTTTTGCAGGGCATTGCCCCAAAGTAATCAGCTCTTTTACCTGTAAAAAAAATACAAACAACCTCCCCAACAGTAAAACCCACCACCCACACAACCAACCCCCAAATAAAATACTAACTAAAAAAACCTAAGCTCTCCATTGCCCTGAAAAGGGCATTTGGATGGGCATTGCCCTTACAAGGGCAGTTAGCCCTAACCTAAAAATAAAACCCACCCAATACACCCTTAAAAAACCCTAACACTAACCCCCTAAAGATCGACTTACTGTTCTGAAGACCGGACATCCATCCTCAAGGAAGCGGCAGAAGTCTTCATCCAACCGGGCCGAAGTCCTCAACGAAGCCGGGAGAAGTCTTCATCCAAGCGGGGCGAAGTGGTCCTCCAGACGGGCAGAAGTCTTCATCCAGACGGCATCTTCTATCTTCATCCATCCGACATGGAGCAGCTCCATCTTCAAGACATCCGATGCGGAGCATCCTCTTCCTTTCCGACGACTACCGACGAATGAAGGTTCCTTTAAGTAACGTCATCCAAGATGGCGTCCCTTAGATTCCGATTGGCTGATAGAATTCTATCAGCCAATTGGAATTATGGTTGAAAAAATCCTATTGGCTGTTGCAATCAGCCAATAGGATTGAGCTTTCATCCTATTGGCTGTTGCAATCAGCCAATAGGATTGAGCTCTCATTCTATTGGCTGATTGGATCAGTCAATAGGATGAAAGCTCAATCCTATTGGCTGATTGCAACAGCCAATAGAATTTTTTCAACCTTAATTCCGATTGGCTGATAGAATTCCATCAGCCAATCAGAATCTAAGGGACGCCATCTTGGATGAAATTTAAAGGAACCTTCCTTCGTCGGTAGTCATCGGAAGGAAGAGGATGCTCCGCGTCGGATGTCTTGAAGATGGAGTCGCTCCACGCCGGATGGACGAAGATAGAAGATGCCGTTTGGGTGAAGATTTCTGCAGGCTTGGATAAAAACTTTTGGCCACTTTGTTGAGGACTTTTCCCGGCTTCGTTGAGGATGGATGTCGGATCTTCAAAACTGTAAGTAAATCTTCTAGGGTTAGCGTTTTTTTAAGGGTTTATTGGGTGGGTTTTAGTTTTAGATTAGGACTTGGACGGCAAAAGAGCTAACTGCCCTTTTAAGGGCAATGCCCATCCAAATGTCCCTTTCAGGGCAATGGGGAGCTTAGGTTTTTTTAGTTAGGGTTTTATTTGGGAGGTTGGTTGTGTGGGTGGTGGGTTTTACTGTTGGGGGGGTTGTTTGTATATTTTTTTTTTACAGGTAAAGAGCCGATTACTTTGGGGCAATGCCCCGCAAAAGGCCCTTTTAAGGGCTATTTGTAGTTTATTGTAGGCTAGGTTTTTTTTTTATTTTTTTTTGGGGGGGGGGGGCTTTTTATTTTCATAGGGCCCTTAGATTAGGTGTAATTAGTTTAAAGCTTTGATAATTTCTTTTTTATTTTTTGTAACTTAGTGTTTATTTTTTGTAACTTTGCTATTTTTAAGTGTAGAATTAAATAATTTGAGTAGGGTTAGGTGTTTAAATATATAATATAGTTAATTTAATTTGTAGTTTAATGTAATTTTAGTATAAAAGTTAGGTTAGATTAATTATTAATTTAATATAGTTTAATGTAAATTTATTATAATAGTTAGAATAGGTTAATTATTAGTTTAATATAGTTTAATTTAAATCTAAAAGGTAAGTTTAAATTTATTATAAGATAGGGATGAGTTAATATTTAATGTACAGTTAGCAGGTTGTTAGGTTTAGGGATTAATAGGTTAGTTTAGTTTATGGAGATGTGGGGGGCTGGCGGTTTAGGGGTTAATACATTTATTTAGTTGCAGTGGGCCCCGGGAGTGGTGGGATAGGGGTTAATTCTTTTATGTAGGTGGCGGCGGTGTTGGGGCAGTAGATTAGGGGTTAATAACGTTATGTAGGTGGTGGCGGTGTAGGGGGTGGCAGATTAGGGGTGTTTAGACTCTGAGCTTATGTTAGGGTGTTAAGTGTAAACATAACTTTTATTCTCCCATAGGAATCAATGGGATATCGGGCAGCAGCGAACATAAGCTTTCGCTGCTTTCAGACTCCCATTGATTCCTATGGCATCCGCCGCATTCAGGGTGGCGGATTGAAAACCAGGTACGCTGGGCCGGAATAGTGCAGAGCGTACCTGGTAGACTTTTGTTAACTAGCAAAAGTAGTCAGATAGTGCCGGATTTGCATTCGGAACATCTGTAGTGACGTACGCATCGATCTGTGTCGGACTGAAACCGGCGGATCGTAAGTTATGTCACAAAATTCTACTTTTGCCGGACTGTAGTCTTTGATAACTAAGGCGAATCAAGCTTGCCACAATTACACTGCGGAATTCCAGCGTATTTGCGGTCGATGGCTTGATAAGTAGATGCCCAGGGCTGAGGATGAGTGTGTGATTTCTGAGCTATGGTAAGAGGGGCCAGATTGTCAAGGACGGATGTAGGGGTGGAATTATAGTGGCAGATAGATTGTTCAGGGCAGGAAAAGGAGGAGAAGGATGAGAGGAGAGGTTCGAAGGAATTAGCAAGATGTTGCTGATCTAATGACATAATGCTTTTGTGAAGTTTGGTATGAGGAGTAGAAGGAGGGAGAGTTGTAGGGATGGATGATAAGTGAGGAGATGGTGGTAAGAAAGCGGAAAAGGGGAGTTTGTGAAGTTTGAAATAGTGCATCGATAGCTAAAGATCAGTTAAAGGGAGTGACCATCTTTGTGAGTGGAAGAATCAGTCCATTGTGACAAACCAAAAAAAAAAAATGAGTTGCAGAAGTTGTTTTATAGAGGAGGCAGTGGGATTGTCAAGAGGGATGTTGAAGTCACAAAGAAGCCAGGCAGCCAAGTGATCTATAAAATTGAGTTGAGGAGCCAGGGGGTCGGTATATGACTGCAACACATATAGAGAGGGGAGAGTATAAGCAAATCATGTGGGTTTCGAATGAGGAAAATGTGAGGGAAGAGATGGGTTGTATTTGTTGAAAGGTGCAATGATAGGAAAGTAAAATACCTACACCACCTCCATGTCTATTACCAGACCTAGGAGTGTGGCTGAAGTGGAGACACCCATGTGACAGAGCAACAGTGGATGCTGTGTCTAGGGGAGAGAGACAGGTTTCTGTTAGGGCCAGAAGGTTGAGGGAGTGGGAGATAAAGAGGTCATGTATAGAAGTGATCTTGTTGCAAACAGAGCGAGAGTTCCAGAGTGCACAAGTGAAAGGGGTAGTGGCTTTAGATGTAAGAGGAATGTAAGTAAGGTTGCCAGAGTTTTGTTTTCTGAGTCTTTGGGATGGTACACATGGATGTGTATGGCTAGGAAGTTGTTGGGGACCAGGATTAGGGGAGATGTCACCAGCAGTATGTAAAAGCAAGAGGGATAGTGACATTAGATGAGATACAGATTTGCAGTAATGAGACTGTTTGTGAGACAAGGTGCGGGGGAGGGGGGAGTGTTTAGGAATAGGTAAATTTCATGAGTACAAAAGTAAGGTGGAGTTTAAGAGAGATGGGCTAATTAACAGTGCAGGTGGAGAGGGAGGAGTAATTGAATAATATAGTTTGTTATAGAGACAAGAGATAGCAAAAAGGATTATGAATATATTGAGCATTTTTACAAAAGTGGGAACCAATTAAACACATAAGACACAGTATTACAGCAGCAATTGCATAAGGAAACAATGAGATACATAAAACATAATATTATAAAAGTACTTGCCTTGTGTCTTGCCCCTTGCCCAATTCTTGTATAATTCTTTTCTTAATGCCTCACTTATAAAATTTTCACTTCAAAAATGTGAACATATTTTATTGTAACAATGCACACTGCCCAGGCAATGCACAGCCCAAGCTAATGTAAAAACATATTTATGCAATATTAATATTTAAGAAAGTGTTATAGTGTGTATTTACTGTGAATATTTCCCCTTCCAATGTTCTTTACATAAGAACTTACCTGATAAATACATTTCTTTCATATTGGCAAGAGTCCATGAGCTAGTGACGTATGGGATATACAATCCTACCAGGAGGGACAAAATTTCCCAAACCTCAAAATGCCTTTAAATACACCCCTCACCACACCCACAATTCAGTTTAACGAATAGCCAAGTAGTGAGGTGAAAAAGGAAGGAGTAAAAAGCATCAACAAAGGAATTTGGAAATAATTGTGCTTTATACAAAAAAATCATAACCACCATAAAAAGGGTGGGCCTCATGGACTCTTGCCAATGTGAAAGAAATGAATTTATCAAGTTCTTACATAAATTATGTTGTCTCATGTAATTGACAAGAGTCCATGAGCTAGTGACGTATGGGATAGCAATACCCAAGATGTGAAACTCCACACAAGAGTCACTAGAGAGGGAGGGATAAAATTAAAAACAGCAATTTTTTGCTGAAGAAAATTAATCCACAACCCAAATTATAAGTTTATTCTCATAAATGAAAGGAAAAACTTAAATCAAAAAGCAGAAGAATCAAACTGAAACAGCTGCCTGAAGAACTTTTCTACCAAAAACTGCCTCCAAAGAAGCAAATACATCAAAACGGTAGAATTTATTAAATGTATGCAAAGAAGACCAAGTTGCTGCTTTGCAAATCTGATCAACAAACTTCATTCCTAAAAGCCCATGAAGTGGAAACTGAACTAGTAGAATGAGCTGTAATTCTCTGAGGCGGGGCTAGACCCGACTCCAAATAAGCTTGATGAATCAAAAGCTTTAACCACGATCCCAAGGAAACGGCAGAAGCCTTCTGACCTTCCTAGGACCAGAAAAGATAACAAATAGACTAGAAGTCTTCCTGAAATCTTTAGTAGCTTCAACATAATATTTCAAAGCTCTTACCACATCCAAAGAATGTAAGGATTTCTCCAAAGAATTCTTAGGATTAGGACACAAGAAAGGGACAACAATTTCTCTATTAATGTTAGAATTCACAACCTTAGGTAAGAATTTAAATGAAGTCAGCAAAACTGCCTTATCCTGATGAAAAATCAGAAATGGAGATTCACAAGAGAGAGCAGATAATTCAGAAACTCTTCTAGCAGAAGAGACGGCCAAACGGAACAACACTTTCCAAGAAAGTAGTTTAATGTCCAAAGAATGCATAGGCTCAAATGGAGGAGCCTGTAAAGCCTTCAAAACCAAATTAAGACTTCAAGGAAGAGAGATTGATTTAATGACAGGCTTGATACAAACCAAAGCCTGAACAAAACAGTGAATATCAGGAAGCTTAGCAATCTTTCTGTGAAATAAAACAGAAAGAGCAGAGATTTGTCCCTTCAAGGAACTTGCAGACAAACCCTTATCCAAACCATCCTGAAGAAACGGTAAAATTCTAGGAATTCTAAAAGAATGCCAAGAGAATTTATGAGAGGAACACCATGAAATGTAAGTCTTCCAAACTCGATAATAAATCTTTCTAGAAACAGATTTAGGAGCCTACAAGATAGTATTAATCACAGAATCAGAGAAACCTCTATGGCTAAGCACTAAGTGTTCAATTTCCATACCTTCAAATTTAGTGATTTGAGATCCTGATGGAAAAACGGACCTTGAGACAGAAGGTCCGGCCTTAAAGGAAGTGGCCAAGATTGACAACTGGACATCCGAACAAGATCTGCATACCAAAACCTGTGAGTCCATGCTGGAGCCACCAGCAACACAAATGATTGCTCCATGATGATCTTTGAGATCACTCTTGGCAGAAGAACTAAAGGCGGGAAAATATAAGCAGGTTGATAACACCAAGGAAGTGTCAACACATCCACTGCTTCCACCTGAGATCCCTGGACCTGGACAGGTACCCGGGGAGTTTCTTGTTTAGATAAGAAGCCATCAGATCTATTTCTGGAAGACCCCACATCTGAACAACCTGAAATGAACTGAAAACAAATGAGTCCTGAAAATCGCACAAGTTCCAAAAACATAATTTATGTAAGAACTTACCTGATAAATTCATTTCTTTCATATTAGCAAGAGTCCATGAGCTAGTGACGCATGGGATATACATTCCTACCAGGAGGGGCAAAGTTTCCCAAACCTCAAAATGCCTATAAATACACGCTTCACCACACCCACAATTCAGTTTAACGAATAGCCAAGAAGTGGGGTGATAAGAAAGGAGTGAAAGCATCAAAATAAGGAATTGGAATAATTGTGCTTTATACAAAAAAATCATAACCACCACAAAAAAGGGTGGGCCTCATGGACTCTTGCTAATATGAAAGAAATTAATTTATCAGGAAGTTCTTACATAAATTATGTTTTCTTTCATGTAATTAGCAAGAGTCCATGAGCTAGTGACGTATGGGATAATAAATACCCAAGATGTGGAACTTCCACGCAAGAGTCACTAGAGAGGGAGGGATAAAATAAAGACAGCCAATTCCGCTGAAAAATAATAATAATCCACAACCCAAAACAAAAGTTTTAATCTTAATAATGAAAAAAAACTGAAATTATAAGCAGAAGAATCAAACTGAAACAGCTGCCTGAAGTACTTTTCTACCAAAAACTGTTTCAGAAGAAGAAAACACATCAAAATGGTAGAATTTAGTAAAAGTATGCAAAGAAAACCAAGTTGCTGCTTTGCAAATCTGATCAACAGAAGCTTCATTCCTAAACGCCCAGGAAGTAGAAACTGACCTAGTAGAATGAGCCGTAATTTTTTGAGGCAGGGATTTACCCGACTCTACATAAGCATGATGAATCAAAGACTTTAACCAAGACGCCAAAGAAATGGCGGAGGCCTTCTGACCTTTTCTGGACCCAGAAAAGATAACAAATAGACTAGAAGTCTTTCTAAAATCTTTAGTAGCTTCAACATAATATTTCAAAGCTCTTACTACATCCAAAGAATGTAAAGATCTCTCCTTTGAATTCTTAGGATTAGGACACAATGAAGGAACCACAATTTCTCTACTAATGTTGTTAGAATTCACAACCTTAGGTAAAAATTTAAATGAAGTCCGCAACACTGCCTTATCCTGATGAAAAATCAGAAAAGGAGATTCACAAGAAAGAGCAGATAATTCAGAAACTCTTCTAGCAGAAGAGATGGCCAAAAGGAACAGAACTTTCCAAGAAAGTAATTTAATGTCCAGAGAATGCATAGGTTCAAACGGAGGAGCTTGTAAAGCCCTCAGAACCAAATTAAGACTCCAAGGAGGAGAGATTGACTTAATGACAGGTTTGATACGAACCAAAGCCTGTACAAAACAATGAATATCAGGAAGATTAGCAATCTTTCTGTGAAAAAGAACAGAAAGAGCAGAGATTTGTCCTTTCAAAGAACTTGCAGACAAACCTTTATCCAAACCATCCTGAAGAAACTGTAAAATTCTAGGAATTCTGAAAGAATGCCAGGAGAATTTATGAGAAGAACACCAAGAAATGTAAGTCTTCCAGACTCGATAATAAATCTTCCTAGACACAGATTTACGAGCCTGTAACATAGTATTAATTACTTAGTCAGAGAAACCTCTATGACTAAGAATCAAGTGTTCAATTTCCATACCTTCAAATTTAATGATTTGAGATCCTGATGGAAAAAAGGGCCTTGAGATAGAAGGTCTGGTCTTAACGGAAGAGTCCAAGGTTGGCAACTGGCCATCCGAATGAGATCCGCATACCAAAACCTGTGAGGCCATGCTGGAGCCACCAGCAGCACAAACGAACGTTCCATTAGAATTTTGGAAATCACCTTTGGAAGAAGAACTAGAGGTGGAAAGATATAGGCAGGATGATAATTCCAAGGAAGCGACAACGCGTCCACTGCCTCCACCTGAGGGTCCCTGGATCTGGACAGATACCTGGGAAGTTTCTTGTTTAGATGAGAGGCCATCAGATCTATTTCTGGAGGTCCCCAGATTTGAACAATCTGAAGAAATACCTCTGGGTGAAGGGACCATTTGCCCGGATGTAACGTCTGGCGACTGAGATAATCCGCTTCCCAATTGTCTACACCTGGGATGTGAACCGCAGAGATTAGACAGGAGCTGGATTCCGCCCATACACGTATCCGAGATACTTCTTTCATAGCCTGAGGACTGTGAGTCTCACCTTGATTATTGACATATGCCACGGTTGTGACATTGTCTGTCTGAAAACAAATAAAACGATTCTCTCTTCAGAAGAGGCCAAAACTGAAGAGCTCTGAAAATCGCACAGAGTTCCAAAATGTTGATTGGTAATCTCGCCTCCTGAGATTCCCAAACCCCCTGCGCTGTCAGAGATCCCCATACAGCTCCCCAACCTGACAGACTCACATCTGTTGAGATCACAGTCCAGGTTGGACGAACAAAAGAAGCCCCTTGGACTAAACGATGGTGATCTATCCACCATGCCAGAGAGTGTCGTACATTGGGATTTAAGGATATTAATTGTGATATCTTTGTATAATCCCTGCACCACTGGTTCAGCATACAAAGCTGAAGAGGTCGCATGTGAAAACGAGGAAAAGGGATCGCGTCCGATGCAGCAGTCATGAGACCTAGAATTTCCATGCACAAAGCTACCAAAGGGAATGATTGAGACTGAAGGTTTCGACAGGCTGAAACCAATTTCAGACGTCTCTTTTCTGTTAGAGACAAGGTCATGGACACTGAATCTATTTGAAAACCCAAAAAGGTTACCTTTGTCTGAGGAATCAACAAACTCTTTGGTAAATTGATCCTCCAACCATGTCTTTGAAGAAACAACACAAGTTGATTCGTGTGAGATTCTGCAGAATGTAAAGACTGAGCAAGTACCAAGATATCATCCAAATAAGGAAATACCGCAATACCCTGTTCTCTGATTACAGAGAGAAGGGCACTTAGAACCTTTGAAAAGATCCTTGGAGCTGTTGCTAGGCCAAACGGAAGGGCCACAAACTGGTAATGCTTGTCTAGAAAAGAGAATCTCAGAAACTGAAAGGGATCTGGATGAATCGGAATATGAAGATATGCATCCTGTTAATCTATTGTGGACATATAATGCCCTTGCTGAACAAAAGGCAGAATAGTCCTTATAGTTACCATTTTGAATGTTGGTATTCTTACATAACGATTCAATATCTTTAGATGCAGAACTGGTCTGAAGGAATTCTCCTTCTTTGGTACAATGAATAGATTTGAGTAAAACCCCAGACCCTGTTCCAGAACTGGAACTGGCACAATTACTCCAGCCAACTCTAGATCTGAAACACATTTCAGAAATGCCTGAGCCTTCACTGGGTTTATTGGAATGCGAGAGAGAGAAAATCTCCTCGCAGGCGGCCTTACCTTGAAACCTATTCTGTACCCTTGTGAAACAATGTTCTGAATCCAAAGACTGTGAATCGAATTGATCCAAATGTCTTTGAAAAATCATAACCTGCCCCCTATCAGCTGTGCTGGAATGAGGGCCGCACCTTCATGTGGACTTGGGAGCTGGTTTTGACTTTTTAAAAGGCTTGGTTTTATTCCAGATTGGAGAAGGTTTCCAGACAGAAACCGTTCCTTTAGAGGAAGGGTCAGGCTTCTGTTCCTTATTCTGACGAAAGGAACGAAAACTATTAGCAGCCCTGTATTTACCTTTAGATTTTTTGTCCTGAGGCAAAAAAGTTCCTTTCCCCCCAGTAACAGTTGAAATAATAGAATCCAACTGGGAACCAAATAATTTATTACCTTGGAAAGAAAGAGAAAGCAAAGTTGACTTAGAAGACATATCTGCATTCCAAGTTTAAAGCCATAAAGCTCTTCTAGCTAAAATAGCTAAAGACATATACCTGACATCAACTCTAATGATATCAAAGATGGCATCACAAATAAAGTTATTAGCATGTTGAAGGAGTTTAACAATGCTATGAGTATTATGGTCTGATACTTGTTGTGCTAAAGCCTCCAACCAAAAAGTGGAAGCGGCAGCAACATCAGCCAAAGAAATAGCAGGCCTAAGAAGATTACCTGAACATAAATAAGCTTTTCTTAGAAAGGATTCAATCTTCCTATCTAAAGGATCCTTAAAGGAAGTACTATCTGCCGTAAGAATAGTAGTACGTTTAGCAAGAGTAGAGATAGCCCCATCAACTTTAGGGATTTTGTCCCAAAATTCTAATCTGTCAGATGGCACAGGATACAATTTCTTAAACCTTTGAGAAGGAGTAAATGAAGTACCCATATTATTCCATTCCCTAGAAATTACTTCAGAAATAGCATCAGGGACAGGAAAAACTTCTGGAATAACCATAGGAGGTTTAAAAACCGAATTTAAACGCTTAGTAGATTTAGTATCAAGAGGACTAGATTCCTCCATCTCTAAAGCGATTAAAACTTCTTTAAGTAAAGAGCGAATAAATTCCATCTTAAATAAATATGAAGATTTATCAGTGTCAATATCTGAGACAGAATCCTCTGAACCAAAAAAATCCTCTTCAGAAACAGACAAATCAGAATGATGACGGTCATTTAAAATTTCATCTGAAAAATGAGAAGTTTTAAAAGACCTTTTACGTTTACTGGAAGGAGGAATAACAGACATAGCCTTCCTAATAGATTTAGAAACAAATTCTCTTATATTAACAGGAACATCCTGAGTATTAGATGTTGAGGGAACAGCAACAGGTAATGGTATATTACTAATGGAAATACTATCTGCATTAGCAAGCTTATCATGACATTCATCACAAACTACAGCCGGAGGAACAGTTACCACAAGTTTACAACAAATGCACTTAACTTTGGTAGAACCAGCATCAGGCAGCGTCTTTCCAGAAGTAGATTCTGATCCAGGGTCAATCTGAGACATCTTGCAATATGTAATAGAAAAAACAACATATAAAGCAAAATTATCAAATCTATCTGGAAACCTAAAAAGGTGACCCTTGTCTGAGGAATCAAAGAAATTTTGGTAAATTGATCCTCCAACCATGTTTTCGAAGAAACAACACTAGTTGATTTGTGTGAGATTCGACAGAATGTAAAGACTGAGCTAGTACCAAGATATCATCCAAATAAGGAAACACTGCAATATCCCGCTCTCTGGTTACAGAGAGTAGGGCACTGAGAATCTTTGAAAAGATTCTTGGAGCTGTCGCTAGGCCAAAAGGAAGAGCGACAAATTGATAATGCTTGTCTAGAACAGAGAATCTCAGAAACTGATAATAATCTGGATGAATCTGAATATGAAGATATGCATCCTGTAAGTCTATTGTGGACATATAATGCCCTTGCTGAACAAAAGGCAGAATAGTCCTTATAGTCACCATTTTGAAAGTTGGCACTCTTACATAACAATTCAAAATTTTTAGATCCAGAACTGGTCTGAATTAATTTTCTTTCTTTGGGACAATTAATACATTTGAATAAAACCCCAGACCCTGTTCCTGAAATGGAACTGGCATGATTACCCCTTAAAACTCCAAGTCTGAAACACACTTCAGGAAAGCCTGAGCATTTACTGGATTTGCTGGGATGTGTGAGAGAAAAGATCTTCTCACAGGAGGTTTTACTCTGAATCCTATTCGGTACCCCTGATAGACAATACTCAGAATCCATTGATTTTGGACAGAATTTGTCCAAACATCCTTGAAAAATCTTAATCTGCCCCTACCAGCTGAGCTGGAATGAGGGCCTCACACTAATGCAGACTTGGGGGCTGGCTTTGGTCTCTTAAATGGCTTGGATTTATTCCAATTTGAGGAAGGCTTCTAATTGGAAACAGATTCCATGGGGGAAGGATTAGGTATCTGTTCCTTATTCTGTTGAAAGGAACGAAAATGGTTAGAAGCTTTAGCTTTACCCTTAGGTCTTTTATCCTGAGGCAAAAAAACTCCCTTCCCCCCAGTGACAGTTGAAATAATCGAATCCAACTGAGAACCAAATAACTTATTACCTTGGAAAGAAAGAGATAGCAATCTAGACTTAGAAGTCATGTAAGATGACCTGAATATAAATAGGCTTTCCTTAGATAAGATTCAGGTTTCCTATCTAAAGGATCTTTAAAAGAAGTACTATCTTCCATAGAAATAGTAGTACTTTTAGCAAGAGTAGAGATAGCCCCGTCAACTTTGGGGAACTTTTCCCAAAACTCTAAAGTAACTGCTGGCAAAGGATGCAATTTTTTAAACCTTGAAGAAGGAATAAAAGAAGTACCAGGCCTATTCCATTCCTTAGAAATCATATCAGAAATAGCATCAGGAACTGGAAAAACTCTGGAATAACTACAGGTTTATAAACAGAATTTAAATGTTTGCTAGTTTTAACATCAAGAGGACTAGTTTCCTCCATATCCAATGTATTCAACACTTCTTTTAACAAAGAACGAATATACTCTATTTTAAAAAAATAAGTAGATTTGTCAGTGTCAATATCTGAGGCAGGATCTTCTGAACCAGATAGATCTTCTGAACCAGACAAGGATAACTCAGTATGTTGTCGGTCATTTGAAATTTCATCAACTTTATGAGAAGTTTTAAAAGACCTTTTAAATTTATTAGAAGGCGGGATGGCAAACAAAGCCTTCTGAATAGAATCAGCAAAAAATTATTTTAAATTCACAGGTATATCTTGTACATTAGATGTTGAAGGAACAGCAACAGGCAATGTACTATTACTGATGGACACATTATCTGCATGAAAAAGTTCATTATGACAACTATTACCAACCACAGCTGGAGATATAACCTCCACAAGTTTACAACAAATGCACTTAGCTTTGGTAGAACTGTTATCATACAGCAGGGTTCCAACAGTGATTTCTAAGACAGGATCATATTGAGACATCTTGCAAATGTAAGAGAAAAAAAAACAACATATAAAGTAAAATTATCAATTTCCTTATATGGCAGTTTCAGGAATGGGAAAAAATGCAACAGCATAGCCCTCTGATAGAAAAAAAGGCAAGAGGCATATAGGAATGGGGTTTTAAATAATGAAAATATTTGGCGCCAAGTATGACGCACAACACAAACAGAAAAAAAAAATTTGGGCGCTAACAACATCCGGAAATGACTCACTCGCATCATTGAAGACGTAACCTTGTGAAAGGACTCGGCGTCAACTAAGATGCCGGAAGTGACGAATCTGCGTCATCGAACGTAACTTTGTGTCAGAAAATCTTGTGCCAAAAATGACGCAATAAACTTTAGCATTTTGCGCCCTGGCGAGCCTAATTCTGCCCCGCTAATTTGAAAATGACAGTCAATTGAAAAAAGACTATACCCCAGGTAAGAAATACATTTTCCTAAAAAATGCATTTCCCAGATATGAAACTGACAGTCTGCAAAGGGAAATATACTGAAAAACCTGAATCATGGCAAATATAAGTACAATACATATATTTAGAACTTTATATAAATACATATAGTGCCAAACCATAGCTGAGAGTGTCTTAAGTAATGAAAACATACTTACCAAAAAAGACACCCATCCACATATAGCAGATAGCCAAACCAGTACTGAAACAGTTATCAGTAGAGGTAATGGAATATGAGAGTATATCGTTGATCTGAAAAGGGAGGTAGGAGATGAATCTCTGCGAACGATAACAGAGAACCTATTAAATAGATCTCCCTTGAGGAAAACCATTGCATTCAATAGGTGATACTCCCTTCACATCCCTCTGACATTCACTGTAATCTGAGAGGAATCGGACATCAAAATGCTGAGAAGCGCAAATCAACGTAGAAATCTTAGCACAAACTTACTTCACCACCTCCATAGGAGGCAAAGTTTGTAAAACTGAATTGTGGGTGTGGTGAGGAGTGTATTTATAGGCATTTTGAGGTTTGGGAAACTTTGCCCCTCCTGGTAGGATTGTATATCCCATACGACACTAGCTCATGGACTCTTGCCAATTACATGAAAGAAATATGCTCTATGTATTTCTAAATAAATATATATATATATATATATCACAACCTTAGCACTCCCTGTAAGATAACAATTTGCCTGTGCAGAGTCTCCAAACACACTTCAAAGAAATAACTTAATGTCATAATTGCTGCTTTAAATAAATATAGAAGTGAAAAAGGGAATAATATGGATTCTAGAAGAAATCATAGAATTCAAATAACACAGGCGCTATAAAAGCTTAAAATAGTGGTGGTGTAAAATAAAGAAAATGGTAATTACCAAATGTGTAAAAACACGTGTAAATATAAATATAAATTAAATTCTGTGCAAACATAAAATAGCCAATAAATGTGAAAAAACACAAAATTATTGTGCAAGATTCTGCATATATTTAATACCAAGTAAAAATGTGAACAGTTTAAAAAACGAAATACAAAGTGGCAAATGCGCTGATCAGACGCAGTAACATGTGCAGTATACTTATAGCAACAATTACTGAATAAAACAATTGAAAAACAGAGGATGGAAATGAGCGATCTCCTGAATCCAAATGGTCATCCGATGAGGCGGTCTTTATTGAGCCCAGGTTGAAGATATTTCAGTCAGGCTGGAACGAGACGAGAGACCGATAAAACGGCAAAAGAGGCACCGATATAAGGTTAACACTTATGCTTACACCGGAATCAGTGATGCAGTCATGTGAACTCCTCTCAGTGGCTTAATCTCCGGATAGCGGGAACAGCAGTTTGAACACACCATACAAGTGTAGTGATGAAGTGAAGCAGGGTAATTGTTTCACAAACACCTTTGCACACAGGTAACTGAAATCTGTACTCACGGAAGCCTAAGAGGGACAAACAGCAAGCAAATACAGAGCAACGCGTTTCAACCCGCCAAGGGTCTTTTTCAAGCTCACAAACAAGTATCAAAGTGTACTATATATAGCCAATATAGCAATACTATTGGTTAGAGGTTAATAATGGGCGTATGTAATTACTGGCGAAAATAGCCGTTATAGGGGCAGAATGCAGAAATGGCGAACCGCTACTTTTATTTCACAACATTGTCAGCGTGCATATAATTCTGACCTATCAATTTGTTACACTGCGATTTACATTATATATAATTTAGCAACTGACATGAAATTAATTAAATGTATACAGATCTTTTGGAACACATGAATTAAACCACATTCTGCTTGCACAAAAACCACATATATAAAAAATATGTAAAAAATGTGTAAAAAAAATGTATATAAAATTTATAAAGAAATGTATATACAAAAAATATATATACAAAAATTATATAAAAAATTTTAATTTTTTTTTTAGAAAAGTATATATACATATAGAAATTTGGAAAATGTATATATTTAAAAAAAAACAATTGATAAAGACAAATGCACATATAACATAACTCTTAAAAGACAATTGATAACCACTAAAAAGCTGATGATCTAGTAAATTCAGATAAACTTATCTAGATAAATTAATAAGCATATTTTGGCTGTACCTTGTTGGAAAAGGATTGAAGTCAGTCATTTAAAAAACACCCAATGTCGAAATCGACATTGAGACCATGGGGGTTATAGGGTCTTTAAATCAAAAATCCACTTACTATCCCTTTTTAGAAGATCATTATGTATATTACCTCCTCTCCATTTCCTTTTAACTTTCTCTATTCCTAAAAAGCAAAAATGGTCCAAATTTCCATTGTTACAAGCACCAAAATGTTTTGCAATGGGAAGGTCTTTGTTTCTCTTGTGAGTAAAGTTTTCTATAGACCACATATGTTCCCTAATGCGGGTACGCAGTGGTCTAGAGGTCTCTCCAGTGTACTGTAAACCACATTTGCATTGAATAATGTAAATGATATAGCTATCTGAACATCTAATAAGGTCTTTTATTTTGTATATTTTCCCAGTTACATTTGATTTAAATTCTTTACTTTTCCTTGAGTGTTCACAAGACTTGCAGGTGGGACAGGGATAGAAACCTACTATACTATTACCCTTTATATCAAGTTGATTAAAATGATTCAAAGATTTCTTTTCCTTCTCTGTAGGAGCCAAAATAGTCTTTAGATTTTTTGCTCTTTTATACACCACTTGTGGTCTAGACGGGAGGATAGGTCCTAATATTTCGTCATTTTTTAGCAGTCTCCAATGTTTATTAAGGATCCTCTCTAGCAAGTTTTTATTTTGGCTATAGTTTGTAATAAATGGAATAAATTCAAACTCTTTGTTATCTTTGTCCGTATATGGTATATCTGTAATCTTTTTACACTTCAGGGTTAACAGAGAATTTCTGTCTACTGATCTAACTTCATTAAGTGTTTTATCAATGTCACATTCTTAATAGCCTCTAACAAGAAATTTTTGTTTAACTAATTCTGACTGATTGTCAAAGTCTGTTATGTTTGTACAGTTTTTACGAATTCGCAAAAATTGGCCTTTAGGAATATTATCTAGCCATTTTCTATGATGGCAACTTGTGTAGTGTATATAACTATTGGCATCAACTTTTTTGAAGAAAGTTCTTGCATTCAGTTTACTGTAATTTACAAACATTTCTAAATCTAAAAAGTTAATAGGGGTTCTATCGCTTGCACATGTGAATTTAAAGGGACAGTCAAGTCCAAAAAAACTTTCATGTTTCAAATAGGCCATGTAATTTTAAACAACTTTCAAATTTACTTTTATCACCAATTTTACTTTGTTCTTTTGGTATTCTTAGTTGAAAGCTAGACCTAGGAAGGCTCATATGATAATTTCTAAGCCCTTGAAGGCCGCCTCTAATCACATGCTTTTGTATTTGCTTTTCACAGCAGGGGAAAGCTAGTTCAGGTAAACCCTATAGATAACATTGTGAGCACGCCCGTGGATTGTGGCAGACACTGCACTAATTGGCTAAAATGAAAGTCAAAACATAATAAATAAAATGTCATGTGATCAGGGGGCTGTCAGAAGATGTTTAGATACAAGTTAATCACAGAGGTAAAAAGTATATTATTATAACTGTGTTGGTTATGCAAAACTGGGGAATGGGTAATAAAGGAATTATCTATATTTTAAAACAACAAAAATTCTGGTGTTGACTGTCCCTTTAAGATTAACCTCATTAAAATTCATATCCCCAACAAATTCATCAAAGGATAAACAGCTACCCTGCCAAATAAAAAAAATGTCATCAATATATCTTTTAAAGGACACCAGGCTTGCCCCAAGTGGGTATTTTTGTAAAACATTATGTTCCCAATAGCCCATAAATAAATTGGCATAACTTGGGGCAAACCTGGTGCCCATGGCAGTTCCCTTCTCTTGATTATAAAACTGTCCATCATAGAAAAAGAAATTGTGAGTTAAAATGAATTTGATAGCTTCTAAATTAAACATTTCTGTTCATATTTCATCAGTTCATCCTGTTCTAAATAAAAATTAATAGCTTTTAGTCCATCTTTATGGTCAATACATGTATATAAAGAGACAACGTTGCAGGATGCCAACAAATATTCATCCTGCTACGCTATATCCTTAATTAAATTTAACACATCTGTGGAATCCTTTAAAAAAGATGGAATTAATTTTACAAATTTCTGTAAGTAAATGTCTAGAAACTCTGATAAATTTGCTGTTAGGGAGCCCAAACCCGAAATACCCTCCGGGTAGGCCTATTATTTCGGGTTTGGGCTCCCTAACAGTGAATTTATCACTTTATATTTATAGGCCTACCCGGAGGGTCTGTCATGCTTTTATGTATTTTTGGCAAACAATAAAGCAAAGATATTCTCGGATATTTAGGAAGGAGATATTCACGTTCTTTTGGATTCAAAATCCCTTCCTCTTTGGCTTTATCAAGAATGGATTTTAGACTTATTATTTCGGGTTTGGGCTCCCTAACAGCAAATTTATCAGAGTTTCTAGACATTTACTTACAGAAATTTGTAAAATTAATTCCATCTTTTTTAAAGGATTCCACAGATGTGTTAAATTTAATTAAGGATATAGCGTGGCAGGATGAATATTTGTTGGCATCCTGCGACGTTGTCTCTTTATATACATGTATTGACCATAAAGATGGACTAAAAGCTATTAATTTTTATTTAGAACAGGATGAACTGATGAAATATGAACAGAAATGTTTTATTTTAGAAGCCATCAAATTCATTTTAACTCACAATTTCTTTTTCTATGATGGACAGTTTTATAATCAAGAGAAGGGAACTGCCATGGGCACCAGGTTTGCCCCAAGTTATGCCAATTTATTTATGGGCTATTGGGAACATAATTTTTTACAAAAATACCCACTTGGGGCAAGCCTGGTGTCCTTTAAAAGATATATTGATGACATTTTTATTATTTGGCAGGGTAGCTGTTTATCCTTTGATGAATTTGTTGGGGATATGAATTTTAATGAGGTTAATCTTAAATTCGCATGTGCAAGCGATAGAACCCCTATTAACTTTTTAGATTTAGAAATGTTTGTAAATGACAGTAAACTGAATGCAAGAACTTTCTTCAAAAAAGTTGATGCCAATAGTTATATACACTACACAAGTTGCCATCATAGAAAATGGCTAGATAATATTCCTAAAGGCCAATTTTTGCGAATTCATAAAAACTGTACAAGCATAACAGACTTTGACAATCAGTCAGAATTAGTTAAACAAAAATTTCTTGTTAGAGGCTATCAAGAATGTGACATTGATAAAACACTTAATGAAGTTAGATCAGTAGACAGAAATTCTCTGTTAAAGGATTTCTTTCTGTTATAATTTTTAAGCTAAACAACTAACATATTAAAGTTAATAAACATTAATTAAAACCTGATGATAATGAAAGAGAACGAAAATCGTATAACTTCCGCGCAACTTTGAAGTACTTAAATTTGTACTGTATAGTCTTTACATAGTGTATTAAACCATTGGTGAAAAAAAGTTTAATAGATAAATATATGATATATGTTCTTAATTCAAATGCAACACATCCAAATCAGGAAAGAGTATAGGTGTCCTCTTACCAGAAATTACCCCAATAATATGAGGTAATGTGTAGTCATGTAGTTAAAGTTGTGGGTCTGTAGTCAACCGCTGCTGGTGCCTGTTCTTTCAGTGCAGCCTTGTGTATGGTAGTCCTTTAATCTGGAACTTCCTTAATCTTGTGCTTGGGTTTGGATATCTCTTGGCGGTATGGTAGTTTTCGTCCTAGGGTCTTTCCCAGATGTCTCAGGGGAAAGAGTGAAAAGAAGAAAACTGGGATGCAGAGGCCTCTGCATCCCAGTTTTCTTCTTTTTTTCACCAATGGTTTAATACACTATGTAAAGACTATACAGTACAAATTTAAGTACTTCAAAGTTGCGCAGAAGTTATACGATTTTCGTTCTCTTTCATTATCATTCACCACAGTGTCAGGGGTACACTGATAATCTCTACTTCTTGCTGCACTACCACACACACACATATATATATATATATATATATATATATATATATATATATATATATATATATATATATATATATATATATATATATATATATATATATATAGATATATCTTGTTTTTGTGATTATTGTCATCTCAGTTTATGTTTGTTATTTTTCACACCAACTGTATAGAAGTGATTACATACATTCTTTTGGGTACCATTTAGAGTAACTCCTACCCCTCCAAAGTTTATCAAACATCTATACTAGGTTATTCAGTATCACATCAGCAGTACAGAAGTGATTATATACTTCTGTTGGGGGATTATTCAGAGAGACATACACCCCTGGGAACTATATCTAGCATCCAGATCTATATACCTTCTTTCTGTGTTCCATCTTGAGCGCTGGTGTCTCTCCTTTTCTTACCCATTAATTAAAACCTACTGACCTATTTTTTCTCCAAAACAAAGTTTCATAACGTTCTAAAAGTTATATCTTTTATTCGCCGATGATGTCACGTTATCCTGCCCACTATTTTCAGCACTGCGTGTTCAAAATACTTAAACCAATAACTTTGTGTTTAAAGCGCCATTTTGAAACCTAGATATTGTAAACGAATTGGTACAGAGCAAAGGATACCAACGGAGTGGGTTTGGAAAACAATTAAATTTGCAGACAAGATTTCTGATATACGGTAGAGATATGTTATTGAAATGCTATTGATAAAAAGCGTATTTGGGGTAGTTAGTTGGTAACAGGCATAGAAAATATTTACTTACAGTGGCCCTTTAACCCTGAAGTGTAAAAAGATTACAGATATACCATATATGGACAAAGATAACAAAGAGTTTGAATTTATTCCATTTATTACAAACTATAGCCAAAATAAAAACTTGCTAGAGAGGCTCCTTAATAAACATTGGAGATTGCTAAAAAATGACGAAATATTAGGACCTATCCTTTCGTCTAGACCACAAGTGGTGTATAAAAGAGCAAAAAATCTAAAGACTATTTTGGCCCCTACAGAGAAGGAAAAGAAATCTTTGAATCATTTTAATCAACTTGATATAAAGGGTAATACTATAGTAGGTTTCTATCCCTGTCCCACCTGCAAGTCTTGTGAACACTCAAGCAAAAGTAAAGAATTTAAATCAAATGTAACTGGGAAAATATACAAAATAAAAGACCTTATTAGATGTTCAGATAGCTATATCATTTACATTATTCAATGCAAATGTGGTTTACAGTACACTGGAGAGACCTCTAGACCACTGCGTACCTGCATTAGGGAACATATGTGGTCTATAGAAAACTTTACTCACAAGAGAAACAAAGACCTTCCCATTGCAAAACATTTTGGCGCTTGTAACAATGGAAATTTGGACCATTTTTCCTTTTTAGGAATAGAGAAAGTTAAAAGGAAATGGAGAGGAGGTAATATACATAATGATCTTCTAAAAAGGGAAAGTAAGTGGATTTTTTATTTAAAGACCCTACAACCCCCATGGTCTCAATGTCAATTTCGACATTGGGTGTTTTTTAAATGACTGACTTCAATCCTTTTCCAACAAGGTACAGCCAAAATATGCTTATGAATTTATCTAGATAAGTTTATCTGAATTTACTAGATCATCAGCTTTTTAGTGGTTATCAATAGTCTTAAGAGTTATGTTATATGTGCATTTGTCTTTATCAATTGATTTTTTAAATATATACATTTTCCAAATTTCTATATGTATATATAATTTTCTAAAAAAAAAAATTAAAAAAATGTTATATAATTTTTGTATATATATTTTTTGTATATACATTTCTTTTTAAATTTTATATACATTTTTTTACACATTTTTTACATATTTTTTTATATATGTGGTTTTTGTGCAAGCAGAATGTGGTTTAATTCATGTGTTCCAAAAGATCTGTATACATTTAATTAATTTCATAAGTCAGTTGCTAAATTATATATAATGTAAATCGCAGTGTAACAAATTGATAGGTCAGAATTATATGCACGCTGATAATGTTGTGAAATAAAAGTAGCGGTTCGCCATTTCTGCATTCTGCCCCTATAACGGCTATTTTCGCCAGTAATTACATACACCCATTATTAACCTCTAACCAATAGTATTGCTATATTGGCTATATATAGTACACTTTGATACTTGTTTGTGAGCTTGAAAAAGACCCTTGGCGGGTTGAAACGCGTTGCTCTGTATTTGCTTGCTGTTTGTTCCTCTTAGATTTTTCAGTTACCTGTGTGCAAAGGTGTTTGTGAAACAATTACCCTGCTTCACTTCATCACTACACTTGTATGGTGTGTTCAAACTGCTGTTCCCGCTGTCCGGAGATTAAGCCACTGAGAGGAGTTCACATGACTGCATCACTGATTCCAGTGTAAGCATAAGTGTTAACCTTATATCGGTGCCTCTTTTGCCGTTTTATCGGTCTCTCGTCTCGTTCCAGCCTGACTGAAATATCTTCAACCTGGGCTCAATAAAGACCGCCTCCTCTGTTTTTCAATTGTTTTATTCAGTAATTGTTGCTATTTGTATACTGCACATGTTACTGCATCTGATCAGCGCATTTGCCACTTTGTATTTCGTTTTTTAAACTGTTCACATTTTTACTTGGTATTAAATATATGCAGAATCTTGCACAATTTTGTGTTTTTTCACATTTATTGGCTATTTTGTGTTTGCACAGAATTTAATTTATATTTACACGTGTTTTTACACATTTGGTAATTACCATTTTCTTTATTTTACACCACCACTATTTTAAGCTTTATAGTGCCTGTGTTATTTGAATTCTATGGTTTATTCTAGAATCCATATTATTCCCTTTTTCACTTCAGTATTTCTTTAGAGGTTGAGAGATTCCTCTTGTTTTCACAGGCTTAATAGGGTTTCACAGCGCAGTTAACCCATTTTCTCTTTAAATAAATATAGCCTAACATCTAAAGATCGCTGCTCCATAACTTGTCCGCCTGCTCTGAGGCGGCGGACAGAAATCAACCCGATCAAATACGTTTGGATAAAGGGTTTTCTGCGTGTATGAGCAGGTTACAGAATTTAAGTTCTGGGGTCCGAATGGAGCTTGATGCCCCTGTTTACGCACTGTCTTCAATTCACCCGATCCTATACGATCGGACTGATTGACACCCCCTGCTAGCAGCAGATTGGCCCGCGAATCTGCAGGGGGCGGCATTGCACAAGCAGTTCACCAGAACTGCTTGTGCAATGATAAATGCCGTTTAGTAAATCGGCCCCTTGGTCTCTCTCGTTAATGTGGGACAAAGACAATTTTACAAGAAAACAATAGATGTTTAATGTCCTTCTAAATGTACTTTCAGTGTTAGCACATCCTCACGTCCTATAGCAGGGGTACCACAAAGCAGTGATAATGAACATAGGCATGTGCAAATCATGTGTACGGTATATTATTGTTACATGAATGCAATGCACAGTTTACAGATTAGAATGAATCATAAAATATTTAATATTTTGTGCACATTGTTTGCAATTCACATTGGGTGCTTTGGGGGCAGAGTGGAGTGGGCATGGCTATGGGACCCTAGAGTGGGTGTGGATGACACTCCTGCCTACTTGATTACTCTACTGCAAAGTTTCCTGGATTTTTTGTTTTTCAAATGTTGGCATACGTGGCCATAAGAAGTTGGTAATAAAGACATGCAATTAGTTATATGTCACTAAATACTAAAATATTTAGGAGATTTTAATATAAGAACAAAAATGAAGCTTGTATTAAAAACTTGTTTTGCTACATTTTTTTTTTTTTTTTTATATTGCCCTGATTATAATCTCTCCCAAAGCAGGGAGCAATAACTGTTGATCTACAAACATAAGCCGTCTGCAAATTATCATTCTGTCTTTAAGAATAATTTCTATCAGCCATACCTATGAAAACAATATGTTATGCAACAATGTTTAGATTTCTGTCTGGCATTCTGTAGATATAACAAAATCATTTTAGTGATGTAGAATATATACAGGTTTGTTTTACATTTTGTGCAGTCATATATCTGATTTTTATTATGTTGCAGGCTAGAGATCTCTTTGTTTCCTTCTGCCAGTAAAATATAGCTGCCATTTCCTCCCTAAAATGTAACGACAAAGCAGGCTGTAAGATTATTTTTTTTATTATTTGAATACACACAGAAAAATAATTAATTTTTTTTAGAGACAATTATAAATTTGTCTTGCACATTTTCCAATCTTTTACAGTATACAGCAAGATCCATTAATCTGCTTTATCAAGCACACAGAATATGACACTGGTTTCTTAGAAACATAGGGGTAGACTAAAATCTTGTTATAAATTTTTTGCTACATAAAATACAGGCAGTGGTGTCTGTGCCGTCTATCAGAGGCATATTGACTGCCATTACTGATTACTTTATATGGGAGTCCCAATAGCATTTTGAGACTATGTTCCTCATGTACTATACACGGATGGACAAAAATTTCGGCAAACAAGCAGTGGACACTATGTACGCTGCCCCTGTGTGCTATTGCACAAGCACTTGTTTGTGCGTCACTGCCTTCTGCTCAAACGTATTTGGGGTGATTTATCTCCACCAACTCAGAGGTAATGTCATGAGCAAGGGAAGTTGCATTTTACCCCCCCCCCCCCGGGCCCAGAATTTTCCTCTTCACCTTGAGTACAAATTGCAGGAAAAGACAATTAAATGTCCATTTTTTTCTTTTAATCCCTTGCATGAGGTCATGCTGTGTGTGTATAAGTTTCCCAGGCACAGGGAAAGGCAGCCGAGAGTATTGTCTGACCCTTTACACAGGTTGATGTGTATTTATTTGTATGGTCAGAGCCTCTGCACAAGTGGTAGTGGGGGGAATTCTACTCTAACCACCTTGTTAACAGCAGCAAAGAATAAAGTATCTCATTAATGGCAATCTATTCTGAGTTAACATATTCTGTGCGGAGCCCTCCTACTCACATACTGTAATAGTTTGCTAAAAGTTTTGCCAATAGTGCAAATAGAGAAATTTACATTTTGCAAATAGGTTAGCAGTTTTAGGCTTTATATGTTACTTTATTTTAGTTCCTTTGTGTTTAATTTTGTTTTTCTTTTTTATAACTGTATATTGCAACAAATCAAATAAGCAAAACATTAAACAATTAATAAATACAGGTATATATTTCTTCTATTTTCCTTTACAAGGAGTCTGGATAAAGACATTCATCCCAAGAAAAAGAAATGTATAAATGTGTAATAAAGTATAGCAATTTGAGACTCCAAAATGTTTAGTGTAATAGTAAACTAGTAAGCTTTTTCTTTGGACTAGTAGTATTTTTATATCATATTCAACCACTGATCATACATACATACATCTATACTATAATCATGTTTGTAATGCGTCCGTCGATGTCGCCAGTTGCACACACACATCCTCAAAAGGAATGTTGGCTGTGCGCGTAGCCAAAAGAATGTTGACTGCGCGCGTAGCCAAAAGAATGTTGGCTGTGCGCGCAGCCAAAAGAATCCACCTGGCAGCGTAGGCAAACCCAAAGCCTTAACAAAAAAGAAACACGCAACTGCCCGCACAAAATATCGAAAAAAGACATAACCCCCCCGCACAAAGTATAACAAAAAAAACTACCGCCTGCACGAAGTATAACAAAAAAACCTAACCTCTCGCACAAAGTATTAACAAACACCTAAACAACAAACCCCCACATCGCAAAATAATAAATTAATTAACCCCTAATCCGCAAATAACACAATTAAAATATTAACCCCTTAACTGCCAACCCCTCACATCACAATAAACCTTATTAACCCCTAAACCGACAAACCCCCACATTGCAATAAACCTAAACTGCCAACCCCCAACATCACAATAAATCTAGTTAACCTATTAACCCGTAAACTGCCAAACCCCCACTTTGCAATAAACCTAATTAACCTATTTATTTCTAAACCGCCAACCCCCCCGCAACGCAAATTACTAATTTAATTACTAAGCCCCCTAGCCTAACACCCTATAAATTAACCCCAATACTAAGTTACACTTAAATAAAACCTCTAAAATTACAGGAAACAATAAAAAAATTATCAAAAATAAAAAAAATGAAACCTATTCCCTATGAAAATAAAAAAGCCCCCCAAAATAAAAACACCCCCTAAACTTAACTATCAGTAGTCCTTTGTAGAGCATTGCCCTAAGTTAAACAGCTCTTTTACATTTAAAAAATACTAAATCCCCCCTAACAGTAAAACCCCCCACCCACCAAACCCCCCAAAATAAAAAAAACTAACACTAAAAAAACCTAAAGGGGCATTTGTATGGGCATTGTCCCTTAAAGGGCAATCAGCTCTTTTCCAGCCCATTAAATCCCTAATCTTAAAAATAAAAAAAAATAAAAAATAAAAAACATCCTAACACTAAGCCCCAAATAGGTACTCACCGTTCCTGAGGTCAGGCGGAGAAGGTCTTCTTCCAGGCGGCTCCATCAACTTCTATCTTCATCCGGAGCAAAGGCGGCATGGAGGTGCGGAGCTGGCTTCCTCAATGCGTCAATCCTCAGCGGCGGTCCTCAACAGCGGCGATACTCAGTGGCATGGAGGCTCCTCTTCATGCGATCGTCCGTCGCAAACTGAAGATTGAATGCAAGGTACCCCATGTTTGTTGGTTTACCTTGCATTCCTATTGGCTGAAATTTTGAAATCAGTCAATAGGATGAGAGCTACTGACATTTTATTGGCTGATTTGAACAATTCAGACAATAGGAATGCAAAGTACCCCAAATTGATTGCAGTACCGTGCATTCAATCTTTAGTGTGTGGCGGACATCGGATGAAGAGGAGCATCCATGCCACCAAGGACCGCTGCAGATCGTGGCTGAGGATCCACGCATCGGTGAAGACAGCTCCGTACCACCGATGAGGACTGACGCTGAGGATCCACAGCTCCGTACCTCCACTCCGCATGAAGATAGAAGATGATGGAGCCGCCTGGAAGAAGACCTTCTCCACCGGCCTTCAGGAACGGTGACAACCTATTTGGGGCTTAGTGTTAGGATTTTTTTTTATTTTTTATTTTTATTTTTAAGATTAGGGATTTAAGGGGCTGGAAAAGAGCTGAATGCCCTTTTAAGAGCAATGCCCATACAAATGCCCCTTTAGAAGCAATGGGTAGTTTAGTTTTTTTTAGTATTAGTTTTTTTTATTTTGGGGGGTTGCGTGGGTGGGGTTTTTTTACTGTTAGAGGGTAGTTGGAAATTTGTTTAGTGAAAGAGCTGTGTAACTTAGGGCAATGCCCTACAAAAGCCATTTTTAAGGGCTATTTGTAGTTTAGTATTATCGTGGTATTAGTTTAGGTTTACATTTTTTATTTTGGATAGCTTTGTTTATTTTTTTCTGTAATTTTAATTTTTTTATTTTTTGTAATTTTAGCTTTGGGGGTTGTAGTTTGTTTTTTAAAATAAACTGCCCTCTGGGCAGGCTTATCGCCTAGTACATACATAAAGCTAATGGGATCTTTAGGAAATGCAAAAAAACAGAAATCATAACTGCATCATCTGGAAACGGCTTATAGCAATTGCATTCTGCAAATGTTTGTTTCTAATTCACACTTACATTGCCAGTTTCAGTACTGTTAAATAAAAAAAAAAAAAAAAAAGAAAATCACGGATGTGTGGTTTTCCAGTTTTGGCACCAATGGAGCTTTATTAATCAATCATTGGAAATAATAAAACAAAAATTATTTTGAAAATATTAAAAAAAAGTGTCAATATAATCATTGAGCAAATATGCCCAGTATACCCATTATGCCTATATACAAATGGCCTTCATTTTATTTATCAGGATGGATACAGATTACAATAGGTTAATCTCACACATGTAAATGAATATTTCCATTACACATTGCAGAAAGTGGTCAATTCTAAACAATGTAACCTTAAGAGGTGTGAAAGGGCTATTGTATTTGTTACTTTTGGTCTTGACCCCAATAACAAGTGCTTAACACCAAAAACACATTTTCAGGAACTTTTCTAGTGAAAACTCATTTTGCAGCTTTGAGCGGACAAATCCATTCTGGATTGTAATCACTCTAAAAAACATGCTTAGCATATTAGCCGAAACTAAACCTAATAAGCTGGAGCCGTTATCGTAATGATTGAAATCGACCCATAAGTGTTTTTAACACATCAAACTGTGATTTCATAAGCAAAAAAAGATTATTATTTTTCCCCAACATTCAGTTCAGTCTAATTTTGTTCATGTGGTCATTCGTCTCCAAAAATATTGGATTCAGATTCATTACTGCTATTTCCAATGGGCACAGCAAAAATATAACAAATATTAACCAAAAAATTATAGAATGCTAACAGGACATAATTTCACAGATTGAATTTAAATCAATGACTAGCTCACAGAGCCACTGAAATCATGTAACTGCAAGTTCCAATAGCTCTAGTCAAAGTGACTTAAAATGTCTGGACTTCCCCTAGTCTCCCACCTCCCTATGCTAGGCTAAGGCTTAAATGGACATGGACTGTATGCCTAAAATCCAACATTTAGTGCCTGACTGTCTCTAAGATCAATCATTAGTAATACTATGGCAAGTTTGGACTAGGGACAATAGGCACATGAACCCCCACACATCATTACAAACAAAGGAGCTGATTAGCCAATAGACAAATAATATAGCTCCTTCCTGCACCTTTTTTGGTGGCAAACATCACAAACAAATGAACACATTAATGTGGTAAACTAATCATTTATTCTTCATCAATTGTCCAATAATGAACTTGGCTGTTCATCTAGTGGGCAACTGTCTAAATCTGCATAAATTCTGACAAATTTTTAGACATGTGCACAGGCAAAAAAGTAAGTTCATCTGAAAGATTTGATTCAGAATTTTCATCCAGTTTGGTTTGTTAGAATTATGTTTATGGTTGCGTTCAGTTTATCCAAATATTCGGATATGAATTTTATTCAAAAACCAAAATGTTTCAAATGCATTGACACCAGTGGGAAGCCCACAAAATGTTTAATTTAGGAACAAAAATTACTTTGCTATAAAATGCCAACAATTGAAAGATTCAGTGCTAATTGTGACATGAGAACATAAAGGAACTAGAACAATTTTTACAAAATGATAATTCAAAACAATAAATTTAAAATTAAAAGCATTTGATAATTACAGCAATATCAATTATACAATAGTATTACCTTTCCTCGCAATCTTATTGTCTCCCCCTTCTAACCCTTCACTTCCCACCACTACAACCTTTCAGAACACTCTTACTTTTTTCCCTAGCTCTCTTTTTCAAATCCCCCATGCTGAACTTCCCACATTACCCACTTTCTCACACACCTCCATAACATGTTTGTAGTTCTATTTAAAAGGTAAGCTACATAACTACTATGGCACTGAGAGCCTATAG
This sequence comes from Bombina bombina, assembly GCF_027579735.1. Classification (NCBI taxonomy): domain Eukaryota; kingdom Metazoa; phylum Chordata; class Amphibia; order Anura; family Bombinatoridae; genus Bombina; species Bombina bombina. The sequence continues at coordinate 111,399,268 of NC_069508.1, read as the reverse complement.
CAAACTGCATGGTACCCACAGTGCCCCCACTGTAATAACCAATATAGTTTAAATTAAATGAGGGGTACACCGCACTATGAAATACTGATAATATACTAGTAACAGTATAGGCAACAGACATGCACTGTGTGCAATATTGCCAGCCACTGAAAAATTATTAATTATTGTTGTATTTTACACTCAAATGTATGCCACATAACTATAATGGTGTAGTAGAGCCTTTAGCAAATGAACAGGAACCCACAGTGCCCCACTGCAACTAAAAAAAATATTGTTTCAATAAGATAAGGGACTCTAGTAATATTTATATATAATTATATCTCTAATAAATAAAAAATATATATATAACAAAAAAGGAGGTTGTGAATTGGCGCAAATCTTCAGTCAGTCTCAATTATTTGAGCATGTAGAAATTCTTACCGATTATAAATCACAGATGATCTTATATAAATATCTATGCAAATTGCCTCATTTCAAAACCTTAAAAAACTGTAAATCAATTATAACAGTGACGTCCAGATACAAAAAAAAATGTATATAAAAAATATAAATATGAATTAGTAAAATGCATATAAAGTCCCAACAAATAATGGTTTATGTAGGATCGGTTAGGTTAGTATAATCTGCAGACAGTTTATAAAGCGAAAAAAAATGAGAAAAAAATGGGAGGCAAGAGTCCCGGTCCCTTTTCGGGTGTCTACTTACACTCTTCCACCTTAATCAGTATGAGGTAAGGGCCGTACAGTGTAGGTATAGTCGTGTCACAGACACTGGGCAAATCCTGTCTCCATGTAGTGTTATCAAGCTTTGTCCAGGGATGCAGTCACAGGCTACATGAAACACAAAGTGAAAGAGAGATAGTGCACCACTGTTTTATTTTTTTTTAAAAACACACACACAACGAGCAACCAAACGAGCAACCTCAATACATATGAGGTAATTTAAAGCAATTTCACATGCAGGCAGAAAGCATATCTCTCAAGCTGGATGGATCATCAGGACACATGAATTCAAAGTAGTGGCATTATTCAGAAATGATCCTAATGCATTTCAAAAGTTAATGCTGTATGCTCCTTCTTCATCAGAGGATAGATATATAGTTTAAATAATATATATTTTTTCGAACTATATGAAAAATAAAACAATATGCTGAAATGTACACTCGCTGCAAGAAAAAAAATATATAAACTAATTCTGCACACAAATGGTTCAATTAAAACTTTTTTTCCCCAACTGCTTAAGACCACTGCTTCATAACTGCTGTTTCCGGCAAGCCTGAAGGCTCGCGCAGAAACAGGGGCCATTCGGCTCTTGATAAAACGGCCCCAAAGGGTTTTTTCCGCCAACAGTTCCAGCTATGCCCCACTGCAATATATAGCTACAACTCTTAATACTAAAACTAGTCAAGAAAAATGATAGATGCATGGTACCCAGAGTGAAAAAATACAATATCTGCAGTTACACTGCACTGCAAGAAAAAAAGTGATTCTGCATATAAAGGTTTTTTCCCCCAAAAAAACAAAAAACAAACAAAATAGCACAGCAATCTGACAGAGGCACACAAAACTGCAATATTCAAAAGTTGAAGTGAAAGTGATTAAAGATTGCTGATCACTTAGACAACCACCTCTCTATACTAGGTTGAAAAGTAGATTGGACAAGCCTGTTTGACATTGGATACCTGACTTGCTAGCCCTCACATCAATCATTTAGTAATGCTCTGTCAGGTTTGGATAGGGGAAGCTGTACACATGAATGGTCAGACTCCCTGTACATCAATGCAAACTAAATGAGCTGATTTGTCAAACAAACTGATAAACATAATAAAATGTTGTTACGTGGCCATTTCAGTCCCCGGTCCATTCGTCTAGTTGTAATGAGAATAAATGGACCGAAATTCAGATGAATACATATTGGTCCAAAGATGAATGCATGCCTACAAATTTGTATTTGACCAAAGCCAATTGCAAAAAAATAGATATGAACCTTGAATTACTTTTTTATTGTTGGTTATCTTATCTCCTTTGCTTTGGTAATTAGGGACATAAATAAATAAGCTCCTTCACAGATCACTGTGCAGCATGTAAGAGGGCCAGGGTTCTGAATTACATGGAATGTACTATAGTGCTTCTTGTGGGCAGTGGAAAAAAATAACAAATTTGAGTTTTGTATTGTAGGAAAAGGAGATCATGTTTGTTTCACTTTGGTCACAATATTCTAGGTAAAACATTCAGAACAGTGAGACGGGAACAGGAATAAAAATAGAATATTAAAAAACCTGCCAATTCCAAAAAAAAAAAAAAAAAAAACACGCCAAGACAAAAACACAATTTTTAAAATTAAAATCACTACATGGCTTTAAATTCATTATATCATTTTACAGATCAACACATATAAACAATACAATGTAAACATGTGTACATTATATCCACATCCCCATAGCTCCTATAGGTTTATTAATAGGGTTTTTTGTTCTTTATTATCAAAGTTGATTGCACACAGAACAAATATAAAAGGTCTTCCATGGGAGTTTCCTGTGCGTTCCATGGTAGTAACAATGCCATGAGTTTCTAATTTTATCCTTCATCTTAGATGCACTTTTTCAGCAATTTGAGTCTCACCAGCATATCAGTCTCCCAGTGGGCGGAAATCTACTGAATTACAGTGAAACTTAATTTACATATGCATCATTTTTCTGCATGGCTTATTGGTGATTATTTATACATACATACACACTTATATATACACATTAACAAGCAATGAAATTACCAACTTAAACTGCCCCACCCTAGGTGCTTTTCATGACATCAATGACATTACTGATTACATCACACGACATTGTTGATGACATCACTAGTCAAGTATGACATCAATGGCATCAGTAGTGACAAACTATGAGATCATCCTACAGATCAGATATTTTTTTTTCTAATCAAAGACGTCCCTAGTGACATCACCTATGACATCATCAATGGCATCAGTAGTGACATAACCAATAACATCATCCTACACAAACTATATTTTCTAGTGACATATCATCCTACCCAAATAAATTATAATTTCAAAATAATCAATATCACTAGTGACATCACATAATTCTTCAAATCAGAAAGATTATATTTTCCAAAAGTATAACTCATTAACAGCCACCACAACACACAACAATTTCTGCTTTTTAACCCTATTTTCCTCAACCTAGCCCATATCCTCATCCGTACACACTAACATCTACTCATTCCTCCATCTAATTTATTTTCCCTTACACACAGCCTTGCCTTCTGTATTGCCTCTTCTATCAACGATGTCTACATCACACCAGCACTTCATGACTCTCAATTACTTTGATATGTACCTTTAATCTGTGGCCTTACCCTGCCCACATTAGTCTATTTTAACCCCTTCTTCATTTTCTCATATGGAGTCCTTCTCATCCTTTCAGTTAATCATGCTGTCTCTCTGATCCTCCTCTTTTCTCTCTTCTGCACAACAGTCTTCTCATCCTTTACCTTTTATTTCCCTAATTTCTGATGCATACCCAGCCTCTTTTGTCCTCTTGAGTTTTCTTGTACAACATCCCTTGGTTTTCTCAAGCGCACCTTATCTCCTGCAGTATTTTTCACCTTCCTCACTCCTCGGTAAATTCATGTGCATGAGCTCAATGTTATCTATATGAAACACATGAACTAATGCCCTCTAGTGGTGAAAAACTGTCAAAATACATTTAGATTAGAGGCGGCCTTTAAGGTCTAAGGAATTAGCATATGAACCTCCTAGGTTTAGCTTTCAACTAAGAATACCAAGGGAACAAAGCAAAATTGGTGATAAAAGTAAATAGGAAAGTTGTCTAAAATTGCATGCCCTATCTGAATCATAAAAGTTTTTTTTGGACTTGACTGTCCCTTTAAGTCAATACAAACAACATACTAAATATCTCACTAGATACTTTTTTTGTCTAATGGAAACATTCATACATTTCTACGCAATGATGTATATGGTGGAACCATTAATTACATCATACGTGATGTCAAACAATATTGCACAATATAATCTGTTATACATTGTAATACATTTTTTCAATATTTCTCTGATGTGCAGAAAATGGTCATTGGGTATATCACTACTGATGCCATTGCTGATGTCACTAGTGATGCCATTGCTTATTAAAAAATATATATAATTTCTTTGATCTGTAGGATGATGTCATGGGTTATGTCACAACTGATGCCATTGATGATGTAATCAACAATGCCACGTGTGATGTAATTAGTGATTTAATTAATGATGTCATGCAAAGCACCCAGGACGGGGGCAGTTTAAGTTGGGAATTTCATTGCTTTTTAACATTTGATTAAGAACTCTACACATTAACATACTTTATTTTGCCATTTAATTTCCTTATTTTTTTAACCACATATGCACAGTGCATGTTTTTATATAGAATATACATATAAAAAATAAAAAAATACACAGAGTTGAATGACCAAAAAGAGGAACAACATCAAACAGCAATTGGTAATTATTTAAAAATTATACAATAAGTCTGACACATTGAGCTGTGCACACACACAGTGATTGATTACTATACAACACTATACAATAAGTCTGACATGCTGAGCTGTGCACCACACACACACAATGATTGATTACTATACAATAAGTCTGACACACTGAGCTGTGCACAGACACACAGTGATTGATTACTATACAACACTATACAAGAAGTCTGACACACTGAGCTGTGAGCATACACACAGTGATTGATTACTACACAATACGTCTGACACACTGAGCTGTGCACATACACATAGTGATTGATTACTATACAACACTATACAAGCAGTCTGACATGCTGAGCTGTGCACATACACACAGTGATTGATTATTATACAACACTGTACAATAAGTCTGACATGCTGAGCTGTGCACAGAGTGATTGATTACTATACAACACTATACAATAATTCTGACACACTGAGCTGTGCACATACACACAGTGATTGATTACTATACTATCTATTGGGTACTTGTAAAGCACAAACTAATCACCCATGAGGGTCTCAAGGTGCTAAGGGAAGAGGAAAAGAGGGGGGACTAAGGGAAGTAGATTCAGTCAAATAGCCAGGTCTTGAGGTCCTTCCTGAAGTTTGTAAGGGAGGTGGATTGTCTGAGGTGCAGCGGGAGGGTGTTCCATATCTTTGCTGCCATATAGGAGAAGGATATTCCTCCAGCTGTTGTTTTCTTGATGTGGAGGATGACTGCGAGTGCTTGGTCGGCAGAGCGAAGTTGTCTGGAGGGGGTGTAGAAATTGATGCGGTGGTTGATGTATTCGGGACCGATGTTGTGGAGAGCCTTGAATACGCGGGTTAGGAGCTTGAAGGCAATTCTCTTGTCGATGGGGAGCCAGTGCAGGTTCCTTAGGTATGCGGTGATGTGGCTTTGGCGAGGGATGTCAAGGATGAGTCTGGCCGAGGTGTTCTGGATGCGTTGGAGTCGTTTCTGGAGCTTGATGGTGGACCCGGCGTAGAGTGCATTGCCGTAGTCCAGTAGACTACTGACAAGGGCGTGGGTGACAGATTTTCTGGTTTCAGTAGGGATCCATTTGAAGATTTTTTGCAGTAGGTGGAGTATGTGAAAACAAGTCAAAGAGGCAGCATTGACTTGGCGGTCCATGGAAAGTGATGAGTCGAGAATGACGCCTAGATTTTGTGCATGGTGTGTTGGAGTTGGAGGGTGTCCAAGGGCTGTGGGCCACCAGGAGTCATCCCATGCAGATTTGGTGGGTCCGAGGAGGAGGATTTCGGTCTTGTCAGTGTTGAGTTTTTGACGGTTGTTGTTCATCCAGGTAGTGATTGCTGTCAGTCCTTCGTTGATGTTTTTCTTGATGGTAGTGGGGTCTCGGGAGAGTGAGATGATTAACTGGGTGTCGTCAGCGTAGGAGATGATGTGCAGGTTGTGTTGTCGGATGATGGCGGCGAGAGGGGCCATGTAGATGTTGAAGAGGGTGGGGCTGAGAGAAGAGCATTGTGGTACACTGCAGCTGATTGCTGTGGGATTGGAGGAGAAGGGTGGGAGTCTGACTTTCTGGTTTCTGCCACTGAAGAAGGAGGTGATCCATTCCAGGGCCTTATTGTGGATGCCAGCGTCGTGTAGGCGGGTGAGGAGGGTGCTGTGGGCTACAGTGTCGAATGCAGCTGAGAGGTCTAGGAGGATAAGGGTGGCAGTCTCTCCTTGCTCAAGCAAGGCATGGATGTCGTCTGTGGTGGCAAGGAGGGCAGTCTCAGTGCTGTGATTGCTCCTGAAACTGGATTGGGAGGGGTCCAAGATGTGGTCAACAAGTTGTGCGTTGATGGCCTTCTCGATTACTTTGGCTGGAAAGGGGAGTAGAGAGATGGGGCAGTAGTTTTTTGGATCTTTGGGCTCTGCCGTGGGTTTCTTCAGCCGGGGTTTCAGCTCTGTGTGCTTCCAGTCTTCGGGGGAAAGTTCCGGTTTTGATGGAGCAGTTGATGGTGCGGCAGAGTTCGTGGGCGAGGGTAAAGCCCGCTTTGTTGAATATGTGGTGCGGGCATGGGTCTGAGGGTGCTCCGGAGTAGATTGATTTCATGATTCTGAGTGTGTCCTCCATGGTGAGGGGGGTCCAGGTTGTCCGTGGACTGTGGGGGGTGGAGGGTGGGTGAGTTCTGGAGCTGCTGTTTGTGTGAGGGATGTTTGGTAGGTTTGTGGTCGGGAGGGAGGTAAAAGAGTAGTTGCGACAGGTGAATGGTCCTCTGGTGCTCGTCGGGGATGCAAGGTGGCATGCTAATTATTTACTGGTGTTGAGAGAGTGGAGGGTGCTGGGGTTATAGCGGTGGCATGTGCGGAGATCATGGTTTGTGGCGCTAAGTGCGGTCCTGGCTCCGACAGGCTTGCCTTTGGCACGCCTTCGACAAAATACTATACAATAAGTCTGACACACTGAGCTGTGCACAAACACAGTGATTGATTATTATACAACACTATACAATAAGTGTGACACATTGAGCTGTGCACAGACACAGTGATTAATTACTATGCAATAAGTCTGACACACTGAGCTGTGCACATACACACAATGATTGATTATAATACAACAATATACAATAAGTCTGACACACTGAGCTGTGCACTCACACAGTGATTGATTATTATACAATAAGTCTGACATGCTGAACTGTGCACATACACACATTGATTGTTTACTATACAACACTATACAATAAGTGTGACACGCTGAGCACCACACACAGTGATTGAATACTATACAATAAGTCTGACACACTGAGATGTGCACATATTCACAGTGATTACCATACTGCACTATACAATAAGTCTGACACACTAATCTGGGCACACACACAGTGATTACTATAAAATAAGTCTGACACACTGAGCTGTGCCCATACACAGTGATTAATTAATATATAATAAGTCTGACATGCTGAGCTGTGCACATACACAGTGATTACTATACAATAAGTCTGACACACTGAGCTGTGCACATACACAGTGATTACTATACAATAAGTCTGACACACTGAGCTGTGCACATACACAGTGATTACTATACAATAAGTCTGACACACTGAGCTGTGCACATACACAGTGATTACTATACAATAAGTCTGACACACTGAGCTGTGCACATACACAGTGATTACTATACAATAAGTCTAACACACTGAGCTGTGCACATACACAGTGATTAATTATTATATAAAAAGTCTGACACGCTGAGCTGTACACATACACAGTGATTACTATACAATAAGCCTGACACACTGAGCTGTGCACATACACAGCGATTAATTAATATAAACTAAGTCTGACACGCTGAGCTGTGCACATACACAGTGATTTATAAAAAATTAGTCTGACACACTGAGCTGTGCACATACACAGTGATTAATAAACAAATAAGTCTGACACACTGAGCTGTGCACATATACAGTGATTAATAAACAATAAGTCTGACACGCTGAGCTGTGCACATACACAGTGATTGATTAATATACAATAAATCTGACACGCTGAGCAGTGCACACACACACAGTGATTGATTAATATACAATAAATCTGACACGTTGAGCAGTGCACACACACAGTGATTGATTACTATACAACACTATACAGTAAGTGACACAGTGAGTTGTGCACATACACACTGATTACCATACTGCACAATACAATAAGTCTGACACACCGAGCTGTGCACACACACAGTGATTGATTACTATACAATAAGTCTGAGATCTCAACATGTTTTATGCCACTTTAAGTCTATGGACTTTTCAACTCATAACCCTGTTTTTAATCTCAAATATCTCAAAACCTACTTAACAGGCTTTATTGCATGACAACCCAAATATAAACACAGCTTGCTATCAGCAAACTAAAATCAAAAGTGCTGTACCTTTAAAACTTCAAGGCACGACTTTTGCTTAAATACTCTTGAAGTTGCAAGTGCAGAAAGTAAAATAAAGTCCTTTTCCCAGGGCAAGTCCACAGAAAGGAAACAGCATTTCAGCTAGAAACAAACAAATCTTTTCTATTTCCCTCTCTCTGTTAACCTGCCTAGCAGTTCAGCTGTTTAATCCCTAGCACAGGTGTGTCTCCTAGTTAACTCCTTCACTGCTGACTACTTCAAACAAAAGTGTTTACAGAGTAATTATGAGTTACAGGCAGTGTAAATTTCTTTGACGAAAATATTTTTGTCAAAGTTTTCATTACTGGCATGTTTTTAGTGACGAACACTTAATGATAATTAAATTAATATTTAGTCAACTGACAAAAACTATGATGAAAACCAATTCCAATTTTTCGTCAAGGAACAAAACTGAAACGAAAATGGGAGGGTATGTGGGAGGGGAGTCACCTCAACGTCCGCCTTTATCGGGGCTCCTTCGGTCTGTTAGAGATTGAGAATAGAGGGAGACGCACGCATGGGAGAGAGAGTGAGAGATGCAGGATCCCTCTGTGTACCTGGGACTTCTGGAAGAACGCCCCGTGTCTGGAGACTGGAATTTGGAATAGGATGTGATTGTTGTAACATGGTGGTGAATTTAGTTTTTTTTCTCCCCTGTTAATAGCAGCGTGAGCGCAGCAGTACTGGTTGCACTGACTAAAGCAGCAGCCACGTGGTTATGCCATTGCAATGCATTGCAAATCCAGTAATGCCCTACTCTGTCTTCTAGGTGTCACGTGTGTCAGCCTTCTCTTGTGACTATACTTAGTAAGTTAGTAGTGACTCTAAATTATTAATGAAGCTGCATTTCCCCTGCAGGGTTAGGTTTCTTACCTGTGTGTATGTATATTAGCAGTGCACTTTCAGCAGTATATATCTTCCCATTCTCCTCCATCCATCCAGTCCAGTACTGCATAACTTACTGCAGCACTATGTGATGACCACTGACCACCACTCCCTGTCCCATCTAATTTTACTAAAAGGTGAATTTATAAGGTGCACTGATCTGATCCATCTGAGATTCTGATGGGCCTAATAACTAGGGGCAGAGTCAGACCCGGCAGAGTGGGGGGTATACCTGCCTGCAATTTTCCTTTTCCTGTATTACCATTTTGACTACTAGTAATATCTTTCTTTTTGTGTAACACCAGTCACCACCAGGTAGTAACATACACGGCTGCACAAACTGTACAGAAATGTTAGCGTCTGGGAGAAAGAGAAGATCTATGGATGAATTTTACATTTAATGCTAAGGAGATCAAGACCCTTTGCAAACCATGTGGAGTGACAATCACTGGTAAAAATACAACAAACTTGAAAGTGTCATTTGTAGACGTGTCATGCGGAAATTCATACAAAGGTATGCACACTTTACTTAAATGTTTTTTAAGCTAATGTGCATATCCTAAAAGGGCTAATTTACATAGCTAAAATGTATCCTAGCCTGGAGCAGCCAACTCCACCCCCCCCTTATCAGTGTTTTACACAGGCATTGTATTTCAACTGAGTTCACACTGCTTCTAGGCATGCTCCAGCACATAATCCCTATGCATTTTTGCATGCTACCAAAAAAACACAATAGATATAGATACAGCCATAGAAGGAAATGTGTGGGGGGAGTTAGAGCTTTACAATTCAGAAACTAAGAAGAAAGGGTTAATGGCAAGGCACTGCAGTATAAAATTACAGGTAAAGTAATTAAAATACATATTATATTTGTCTCTCTGTATCCCATTCCATTCCCATGACACCACTGCAGTCCTCCTGTAGTGATTAGATAACTAACCCTTTGATATATTGTAGGAGGAAGGGACATAAATGTAGTATATACTGAGACAACTGAACTTCGACCTGTGGTGGATGGGTCCTGAGATAGAAAGAAAAATCTGAATAATTTTATTTTTCCCCCTGATTCAACCGAACAGATACAGAAAACATCCAATGATGGGCCAAGTCAAGGCAATGCACCACAACAAAATATTTACACAGCTCTTATAAGTGCTTCAAAATATAAAAATTACTCTAAGGAACATCAGGCCAGGGAGAATGCCATAGTAAAATGGATTGGGCGACCCGGATTACCAGTCAGAACGATTGAAGATGAGGACTTTGTTAACATGATGGAGACTGTAGATAGGAGACTGAGTGTTCCAAAGAAAACTAAAATAAACAATCTGATTGACAAACATTATGAAGATGAAAAACAAAAATAAAAAAAAATAAAAAACTGGCTCTTGCCTGGAAAGTATCTGTTTGCAATGATTTGTGGGAGAATTTTTTTTTTCATTCCTTGGTATAAGTGCGTGCTACTGTTGTGTTGACCAAAGTTAAGCTGAACACATATTGTTGGCCCTTGAACAAGTAGCACAACCACACACTGCACAGTCAATCAAATCATGTGTGGTCAAATGCTTGCAAGAGTGGGACATACCAAAGAGGAAGATCCTTACAGTGATAACAGATAATGGGAGTAATATGGTGGCAGCATTTAAACACACCACAGCAGCAGCAGAACCACCCAGCTTTAGTGAGGAAGATTCCCCCATAACGGAAAGTGACTCTGAGTCATCTGAGTCTGAAATTAATGATTTGCGGTGAGCCATTTTTATTAGTTTTTTTTTATCTTTTTCATGACATTAAATTTTAACATGGAATGGATATAAAGTTGATGTTGGGGGACGGGCTGTCTGACTCTGCTCTACTTTGTATCTTTTGTTGTTATTTTTCTATTTACACTACTTTGAAGTTTGTACTAATCTTGTGTAAAAGTATTCCCATCATTAAGATATTGAGGGTTAAAAAAATTGAATGTAAACCTTTTCTATACTTTATGCTTATTAGGCTGTGTTCTGTCATCTTGTTAGGTAACCAACAGATTGACATGGACCGGACACCGTGTGTGGTGGATACCTTACAACTTGTGGTCCACATGGTGCAGAAGGAGGCAAGTGTTAAGAGAATGCTTGATAAAGCAAGGTCAGTAGTGAAACTCTTCCGCAAGTCTTACATTGCAACACAGAAGATATTAGAGCAGTGTGGCCTTATTATTTTAAATGACTGCCCCACACGCTGGTCAAGTACATTTAACATGATCACACAACTCCTCAAAGTGAAAGACTCGGTCTGCCAAATCCAAATATGGGATGGGACAGCTTTCTCCCTAGTGAATGGCAAAAGCTCACATCATTGCATGACCTTGACCTACTGCTGCCATTTGCAGAACATACTAAAATCCTCCAGAGTGACACCATGTCCATGTCCCTGGCTGTCCCTACCCTCTTTGATTTGCTCAGTCACCTTGATGACTTTAAACAGAAGACTAGCTACCAAGACCTTGCCACAATTGCACAGAAAATGAAAGGGAATGTGAACTAGCATTTAGCTTCATTCATAGATACAACAAATGAAAGGTTCACCCCACTTGCAGCTGCTCCTTGTTTTGTCAACCCTACTATCCGTGAAACCCTTGTTGATTATAATATTCAGGAACTGCTTAAAAAGGCAGAGGCGTATGTGGTAAGAAAATCCACATTGCCCCATATACAAGATGAGGATCTGTCTGAAGAAGATGATGCACTTGCAGTTGCCAAAGAGGAGAATATTGAGAAATCAAAGAAAGAAGCCCCACCATCCACATCAAAGCACCCAGTCTTTCAGTTTCTCTCAAAATGCTGCAGAAGACCCAGGCAGAGGACCTCCCCAAACAGCATAGGGCAGCAGATCAGAAAATGTAAGCTTTTGCAACAACCCATCACTGATGACGACACTGGAACAGATTTTTGGCTGTCAAAGGATGATATTTTTTATCACCAGTTAAAACCTTTTGCATTAGACCTGTTGGGTATGCCAGCTTCTCAAGCCTTTGCAGAGAGGATATTCAGTGTCACAGGTGACCTCTCTCGAGGACGGCGGAATAGAGCAAGGGTCATATTGGCACAAAGTGCTTTCCTTAAAATGAATCAAAACAAATAGAAATGTTTTTATTTTCCAGTTATCTAGAACATATTAAGAAGCATTGTAGAACATCTACAGTATACTTGTGGGTTTGGGTTGTGCTTCACTACTGCTTATTGCTATAGGAAGAATCAATAATTCAACAGTTCTAATTTCCAAATACATTCATAGAAAAAAATGCATAGGCTAGTGCTACAATGCCATTAGTGAGTGTGTGTGGATTCTGTGGAACTGTAATAACAACCACCACCAATCAACTCCTCTCTCTCTCTCTCTCTTAGCATTAATAATATAGGTAAATATATCACACTAAAGAAAAATACACCAGTAAGTTTAGTTACAGTAACTTTCAATAAGATCCACATTGTTGCTATGAATGAATGCTAGTAGTATTAACTCCTGCTATTGATACTGTGGTGCCAGAAATGTAAATCGAGCCCTAGTAGCACTAGCTACTAGGGCTCGATTTAAGTTAATAGTCCTAGTGTGATACACATTTACCTCTATTGTCAATGCTGCTGCTGAGATGGAGAGAGGAGTTATAAAAAGTGGAGATTGTTTGTTTTTAGTTCCACACAGTATGGCTAATAGCAATCTGGCATTGTATCTGTAGCACTAGCCTCTGCATTTTTTCTTTGAATGTATCTGAGAATTAGAACTGTTGAAATTTGAAATAATAAACTTTGAAGATGTGAACAGTAACTGATTCTTATTATAGAAATAAGCATTACCCAATACCCTTGAGTATTGGTTAATTAGTAGTTATGCTGTCTGTGCCTTTGCTGCTGCCTTGTATTGTAGCTGGCTCTGGCTGCAGAATTGTTTTGTTGTGTACTCTGACTGAGTCTGTTAATGTTAACAAGTTACTTGAACTGTTAAAAGGTTTTATATTTAGGTAATAATATGTGCAATCAATGGCATTACAGTCGCACTTCTGTTTATCAAAATTCAAAAAGCAATATTCATTTTGTTTATGAAACTTGCTTTTATTTCTAAAGAGGTTACCACAACGGCTAAATCTGTGTCTGTGTATTCTTTGCGATCGCATGTTCAAACCTTAATATCAATACCATAAATAATAACGTTATTAGATTTTTAATCTAGGAGTATATAATGAGTTTGGATTTGAAATTCTACCGAAATGCTTAAAAAATTCACAATTTAACCCATTAGATTTTAGTTTTAGTCGAATTTTAGTCGACTAAAATCGCCAGTACGATTTTAGTCGACTAAAACTAAAACAATTCAGATGACTAAAATATGACAAACTAAAATGGCATTTTAGTCAAAAGACTACGACTAAAACTAAATAAAAATTTGCTGCCAAAATTAACACTGGTGACAGGATTCCCCCTGTCACAGGCGCCATCTTAGATTTTAGTGTAAAATAACTCACAATATCTCAAAACATACTAATCAGACCAATTTCAGCCAGATATGTCAATCCACTCCAAATATATGAGCATTTGAAAAATCTAATTTATAATGCACAACTGTTCTCACTTTACTTTAAATTCAGTGTTCACAAAACTAATAACGTGCCCTAGCAAAAAAATGCTTATGGTGCTATCTTGGATTTTAGTGTAAATAACTAAAAAAAATACTAATCAGACAAATTTTTACCCAGTATAATGGCACAGCCTCACCACACGATCAATTCAAATTCCAAATTTCAAACAAATCCATGCAGTCAATCCTTAGATAGACTTTTCCAAATCTCCAATGTTAGGTCTATGGCATTTTCAACTCATAGCCCTGTTTTTCCAATCTCAAATATCTCAAATGTTCCAGTTTTTTAGTGATTCCCAGTCCTGATCTAACTGACAAATTTCAGCAAAATATGTCATTCCTTTCCAAAGATATGAGCATTTGAAAAAACTATTTTTTTAATGAAACACATTTTCTCAACTTAAACTATGGGAATATGTACATAAGGGAAATGGCAGATAGATGGCGCTGGTCTGTAAAGTGATATTTCTCTATATAACAAAGAGAAAAAGGGCTTGAGGTGTGTGTAGAATCCAATTGATATAAGTGCAGTATACTCACTCCATAAGAAGTGGGAGTTCAGCTGTGGTATAATGTGTCTCCAGAGTAATGTGATTCCCCGGGATAAAGGTATGGTATCAGAATCTCTCCAGAACCTATTATTAGGTCTGCAAGCAAATGGAGACTCAAAATGACCAAAGGTGTTCAGTAAATCAAGAAAAAACAAAATAGTAACTTACTCCATAAATAGGAGAATCCGGCTTGTCTCAGCAAAGAAGGATATCAGCAGTCTTCCAACTTTGATAAAAAGAAATTTATTTAAGCTCAACGCGTTTCAACTTTTAACAAGTCTTTTTCAAGAGCAATATAAAATCAATAAAAGCAAGTAGCTGTGTATGATTGCTGTGTTCACAAGTCGGTTTATATACAGAGATGATGCTATCCAATTTCCTGTGTGTGACAGGAAGTTGGATTTACAATGTGCAATGCATTACAAGCAAAAATAAAAATAAAGAATATGGATTGGTGGCAGACTAATTATATACTTAGATTATTGTTAAAATTTCAAATGCCGATATTATCTTGATAAATTTGTAGTTAAAATACATAGTCTGGCGTCAATCCGATTTTTAACCAATCAGAAGAGGTATCTATAAGTTAACCAATCGGGAGTGGTTTGAGATTTAGTCCTCAAACAGGTAGTCTGTAGTGTGTAAGTTCCTTTTCAGGTCCGGTTGAAGTCATGTGATTCAAGCAGCCAATCCGTGCGAAGTTGTGTAGTAAACGAAGACGGCCAATCTGTATGGAGTTTGCAAAGCTTTTCAGTATGCAAGGGAGTTGTTGATGGGTCCATATTTGTAAGGGCAGGATCTTTTAACATTTGCTTATTGTGTCCTTAATATCGGAGTTAAATGCATTTAAATTGTCTAGAAAAAAGCGGAAAAGACAAGAACAGTATTTGTTCTTTCTCATACATATAAAATATGATATAATATAAAATATCAAGATGGTTTTCATCATATATTATCGTATGTAACTTTGCTCTACATTGTGTTGGATTTATTACATTCGTAAAGGAACAACATTTATAGCTAGATAACATATCTTTATATGGCATTATGATATACAGTATATATACTCACTGCAGTAACAATAAAGATGATTCAAATCCCTATTTAATACTTTTGATAGAAGTATATGATTTATATGAAACTGAAAGCTTAATAGTTGTGTGTCATGAACCTATAGTTTGAATAACGGATCCAGAGATTACTTCATTAATAATTTCATTAATAATTAGGGTTTGTTGTAGAGAACCTCTTTTCTTATATTCCACTTAAAGATGGTAAAAAATAATAATAAAAAATATTAATAAAAAGGGCCATTTTGTTAAATAAAAACTTAAAAAATTGTGTGTATAATTTCTATCGTAGATATATATAAACTGTGAGCTATGATGCCCACTTGATCTTCCTTTGAAAAATGTGACATAATGTGAATACTTCTAACTTTCGGAAGTGATATTTACAACAATTACATAATCTATAAGTGTTCTTATGAGGATACGTAGTAATAACTTAAAGTATCCATAGCTTAGGGTTATTCATGAATGTAAAAATATGAAAGTGCTCTATTCCTAATATAGACGCTAAGTGAAAAATATGTGCAATAAGTGAAAAATAAGTGAAAAATATAAGTAGTAAATATTAATGTTTAAAATTTGTTGAATGTTAATTTAGAGGACTTGAAAATGTGACAACCTGAAATTGGGTAAGCAGAGGAATTTCTAGGGATATTATTGAATAAATGCCGCTATTTTGATGTCTTTATTTAAACCCCAATTATTATATGTTCTCATGGTGTGAATCCACCATAATTCTCTTTTGTCTAATTGTTTCTCTATTGTGCCTCCTCTCCAATGTGTAGACACCTTCTCTATTCCTAACCAAAGAAAATGCTCTTTATTGAAAACTGGGCAAGAATTACAATGTATGGGTATTCCATGGTTATCATGTTTTTTTTCAATTTTGTTCAGATGTTCTAAAATCCGTGTTTTTAGGAATCGGGAGGTTTGTCCCAAATATTGAATTTTACAATTGCATTGTAAAAGATAAATAACATTAGTAGTTTTGCATGTAATGAAATTTTTAATTATAAACGATTTTCCTGTTACTGTAGAGGTAAAGGTTTTATGAACTCTCTTGGTGTAATTGCAGCCTTTGCAATGGCCACACGTATAGAAACCTTGTAGGTTTGAAATAGATACCGGAATAGGGGGTGTCATTCCTTTTATTAGTGAGGGGGCTAGTTTTTGTTTTAAGTTATGGCCTTTTCTAAAAGTGATCTGTGGTTTTTGTTTATTTAGCCCCCTCACTAATAAACAAACCTCCCGATTTCCTAAAAACACGGATTTTAGAACATCTGAACAAAATTGAAAAAAAACATGATAACCATGGAGTACCCATACATTGTAATTCTTGCCCAGTTTTCAATAAAGAGCATTTCCTTTGGTTAGGAATAGAGAAGGTGTCTACACATTGGAGAGGAGGCACAATAGAGAAACAATTAGACAAAAGAGAATTATGGTGGATTCACACCATGAGAACATATAATAATTGGGGTTTAAATAAAGACATCAAAATAGCGGCATTTATTCAATAATATCCCTAGAAATTCCTCTCCTTACCTAATTTCAGGTTGTCACATTTTCAAGTCCTCTAAATTAACATTCAACACATTTTAAACATTAATATTTACTACTTATATTTTTCACTTATTATTCACTTATTACACATATTTTTCACTTAGCGTCTATATTAGGAATAGAGCACTTTCATATTTTTACATTCATGAATAACCCTAAGCTATGGATACTTTCAGGCCCATTTATCAAGCTCCGTATGGAGCTTGAAGGGCCGTGTTTCTGGCGAGTCTTCAGACTCGCCAGAAACACAACTTATGAAGCAGCGGTCTAAAGATCGCTGCTCCATAACCCTGTCCGCCTGCTCTGAACAGGCGGACAGGAATCGCCGGACATCAACCCGATCGAATACGATGGGGTTGATTGACAGCTCCCTGCTGGCGGCCGATTGGCCGCGAGTCAGCAGGGGGCGGCGTTGCATCAGCAGCTCTTGTGAGCTGCTGGTGCAATGTTAAATGCGGAGAGCGTATTGCTCTCCGCATTTAGCGAGGTCTTGCGGACCTGATCCGCAGTGTCGGATCAGGTCCGCAAGCCCTTTGATAAATGGGCCTGACTAAGTTATTACTACGTATCCTCATAAGAACACTTATAGATTATGTAATTGTTGTAAATATCACTTCCGAAAGTTAGAAGTATTCACATTATGTCACATTTTTCAAAGGAAGATCAAGTGGGCATCATAGCTCACAGTTTATATATATCTACGATAGAAATTATACACACAATTTTTTAAGTTTTTATTTAACAAAATGGCACTTTTTATTAATATTTTTTATTATTATTTTTTACCATCTTTAAGTGGAATATAAGAAAAGAGGTTCTCTACAACAAACCCTAATTATTAATGAAATTATTAATGAAGTAATCTCTGGATCCGTTATTCAAACTATAGGTTCATGACACACAACTATTAAGCTTTCAGTTTCATATAAATCATATACTTCTATCAAAAGTATTAAATAGGGATTTGAATCATCTTTATTGTTACTGCAGTGAGAATATATATATCATAATGCCATATAAAGATATGTTGTCTAGCTATAAATGTTGTTCCTTTACGAATGTAATAAATCCAACACAATGTAGAACAAAGTTACATACGATAATATATGATGAAAACCATCTTGATATTTTATATTACATCATATTTTATATGTATGAGAAAGAACAAATACTGTTCATGTCTTTTCCGCTTTTTTCTAGACAATTTAAATGCATTTAACTCCGATATTAAGGACACAATAAGCAAATGTTAAAAGATCCTGCCCTTACAAATATGGACCCATCAACAACTCCCTTGCATACTGAAAAGCTTTGCAAACTCCATACAGATTGGCCGTCTTCGTTTACTACACAACTTCGCACGGATTGGCTGCTTGAATCACATGACTTCAACCGGACCTGAAAAGGAACTTACACACTACAGACTACCTGTTTGAGGACTAAATCTCAAACCACTCCCGATTGGTTAACTTATAGATACCTCTTCTGATTGGTTAAAAATCGGATTGACGCCAGACTATGTATTTTAACTACAAATTTATCAAGATAATATCGGCATTTGAAATTTTAACAATAATCTAAGTATATAATTAGTCTGCCACCAATCCATATTCTTTATTTTTATTTTTGTTTGTAATGCATTGCACATTGTAAATCCAACTTCCTGTCACACACAGGAAATTGGATAGCATCATCTCTGTATATAAACCGACTTGTGAACACAGCAATCATACACAGCTACTTGCTTTTATTGATTTTATATTGCTCTTGAAAAAGACTTGTTAAAAGTTGAAACGCGTTGAGCGTAAATAAATTTATTTTTATTAAAGTTGGAAGACTGCTGATATCCTTCTTTGCTGAGACAAGCCGGATTCTCCTATTTATGGAGTAAGTTACTATTTTGTTTTTTCTTGATTTACTGAACACCTTTGGTCATTTTGAGTCTCCATTTGCTTGCAGACCAAATAATAGGTTCTGGAGAGATTCTGATACCATACCTTTATCCTGGGGAATCACATTACTCTGGAGACACATTACACCGCAGCTGAACTCCCACTTCTTATGGAGTGAGTATACTGCACTTATATCAATTGGATTCTACACACACCTCAAGCCCTTTTTCTCTTTGTTATATAGAGAAATATCACTTTACAGACCAGCGCCATCTATCTGCCATTTCCCATTTGTTCAAAACAGTCATAGAGGAGAGACTGTAAGAAGGCTGTGGTCTTATCTAAAAGGAGAGTATCAGTTCTTATTGTTACATTTAAGTGTTTTTTCCATCTAGCACTGTTTATTCTATCTTTTGTATGAATATGTACATAATATGTATATAGTATGTAGAGCTAGACACTGCAATCACTGCCACCTTTTATTTGAATTGGCTGATAAGCTGACTGCAGGAACCAATAGAATGTTGAGACTGTGTATTTAAGGTGAATATTCCATCAAGGGTTAATATGGTTTATGGTTAATGCTGGAAGCTGAAACGCATAAGACAGACAACCCACCTGCAGTCTTACCATTTTTTCTATGTGCATAAATGCCTTTCTTGTTTTTATGCTGTCATTTACCACAATTAAATGTTTTGGATTTTGAGCCTGCCTGTAATCCTGCATTTCTTTTCTGTTAAATTGGCAATAGAGTTCGCTTTTTGTGCTCACTTGATTCAACTTTCCCCTACCTGTTAATATCGAATGGGACGTTGCAGCTGACCAGTTTTTCCGGGCGAGTGACATCATCATCGGCTGCCAAAGTTTGATACAGAATACTGGCTTCCTCATACAGGGGACGGCGCTGTGGAAGAGCTGTTGTGAGCAGACAGCAATATGGATGGAAACAATGGTATACTTCAAATGACGTTTCGGTCAGTACCTGACCTTAATCATGTTGTATACACATATGTCCTTAACCACTCTATATATAGCCACATGGGGGAGGAGTCTGCTACCTGTATAGGTGATACACATTTTGCTTCCCATCAACTCATTGGCAGGGGATCCATCTAGTGGTCACAGGAAAATTCGTTTTACACATACATTTTAGCCTGGAAAAACAATATATATTAGAAATATACATATTTATATTAAAAAAAATTCTATATATTAAAAACAATAATAACATTTCAGTACCTAGTAAATTACACTCTATCAAATTTAGTTACTGGTTATTTACAAGGTGACATTCCAGTCAATTTCCCTATTCATCCCTAGAGGGATGAGGGATTGAAGGGTATAAATCCAAAAGGATTCCCTATATTTTAGGATTTTTTGTCTATCCCCCCCCCTCTCCTAGGTCTCTTAACTTGTTCAATTACCTGAAATCTTAAAGGGACAGTCTAGTATAAATTAAACTTTTGTTATTCAGAAAGGACTTTTAATTTTAATCAACTTTCCAGTTTACTTTTATCATCAAATTTGCTTTTTTCTCTTGGTATTCTTAGTTTAAACTAAACCTGGGTAGGCTCATATGCTAATTTCTAAGCCTTTGAGGGCTGCCTCTTATAAGCTTTTTAAATCTCTTTTCAACACAAAGAGACAGAAAGTACACGTGGGCCTTATATACAACACTGTGTTCAGGCACAGGGGGTTATTTAAGATTTAGCACAAAACAATGCTAAATGTAAGACAATAGACATGTGATCAGGGGGCTGGAAGAAGGTTCCTAGATACAAGGTAATCACAGAGGTAAAAAGTATATTAATATAACTGTGTTGGTTATAAAGGGTTTATCTATCTTTTAAAACAATGGGTAATAAAGGGTTTATCTATCTTTTAAAACAATAACAATTCTATGGTAGACTGTCCCTTTAATTGAGATATGGTATGGCCTGCTTGTAGAAAGTGATTGGACACAGGGGCATCCCTATTCTTTCAACGAATATTTGATTTATGCTTGTTAATCCTATCCCTTATCCTACGTGTGGATTCACCAATGTATATTTTGGAGCATGGGCATTTCTTTCATGTAATTGGCAAGAGTCCATGAGCTAGTGACATATGGGATATACAATCCTACCACGAGGGACAAAGTTTCCCAAACCTCAAAATGCCTATAAATACACACCTCACCACACCCACAATTCAGTTTTACAAACTTTGCCTTCTATGGAGGTGGTGAAGTAAGTTTGTGCTAAGATTTCTACGTTGACATGCGCTTCTCAGCATTTTGAAGCCTGATTCCTCTCAGAGTACAGTGAATGTCAGAGGGATGTGAAGGGAGTATCACCTATTGAATTCTATGGTTTTCCTCGCGAGAAATCTTTTTCATTGGTTCTCTGTTATCGGTTGTAGAGATTCATCTCCTACTTTCCTTTTCAGATCGACGATATACTCTCATATTCCATTACCTCTACTGATAACTGTTTCAGTACAGGTTTGACTATCTGCTATATGTGGATGGGTTTCTTCTGGTAAGTATGTTTTCATTACTTAAGACACTCTCAGCTATGGTTTGGCACTTTATGTATTAATATAAAGTTCTAAATATATGTATTGTACTTATATTTGCCATTAGTCAGGTTTATGTATATTTCCTTTTGCAGACTATCAGTTTCATATTTGGGAAAAAACATATTTAGGAAAATATTTTTCTTACCTGGGGTATAGTCTTTTTTCAAATTAACTGCTTTTTCATTATAATTTTGCGGGCAAAATTAGGCTCACAAGGTCGCAAAATGCAGATGTTTATTGCACAAGGTTGCATCTGCAATGATGCGAGTGTGTCATTTCCGGATGTTGTTAGTGCCAAAAAATGTTGTTTTGCGTTGTGCGTCATACTTGGCGCCAAATAATTTCATTATTTAAAACCCCATTCCTATATGCCTCTTGCCTTTTTCTATGTCAGAGGGCTATGCTGTTTGCATTTTTTCCATTCCTGAAACTGCCATATAAGGAAATTGATAATTTTGCTTTATATGTTGTTTTTTTCTCTTACATTTGCAAGATGTCTCAATCTGATCCTGTCTCAGAAACCACTGTTGGAACCCTGCTGCCTGCATGATAACAGCTCTACCAAAGCTAAGTGTATCTGTTGTAAATTTGTGGAGATTATGTCTCCAGCTGTGGTATGTAATAGTTGTCATGATAAGCTTTTACATGCAGAGAATGTATCCATCAGTAATAGTACAATACCTGTTGTTCCTTCAACATCTAATGTACATGATATCCCTGTGAATATAAAAGATTTTATTGCTGATGCGATTCAGAAGGCTTTGTCTGCTATCCTGCCTTCTAATAAACGTACAAGGACTTTTAAAACTTCTCATAAAGTTGATGAAATTTCAAATGACCGACAACATACTAAATTATCCTCCTCTGAAGAGGATCTATCTGTTTTAGAAGATCCTTCCTCAGATATTGACACTGACAAATCTACTTATTTATTTTAAATGGAGTATATTCGTTCCTTGTTAAAGAGGTGTTGATTACATTGGATATTGAGGAAACTAGTCCTCTTGATATTAAAACTAATAAACGTTTAAATTCTGTGTATAAACCTCCTGTGGTTACTCCCGAGGTTTTTCCAGTTCCTGATGCTATTTCTGATATGATTTCTAAGGAATGGAATAGGCCTGGTATTTCTTTTATCCCTTCTTCAAGGTTTAAAAAATTGTATCCTTTGCCAGCAGCTAGATTGGAGTTTTGAAAAAAGATCCCCAAAGTTGATGGGACTATTTCTACTCTTGCCAAACGTATTACTATTCCTATGGAAGATAGTACTTCCTTTAAAGACCCTTTAGATAGGAAACGTGAATCTTATCTAAGGAAAGCTTATTTATATTCTGGCTATCTTCTCAGGCCTGCCATTTCTATGGCTGATGTTGCAGCGGCATCAACTTTTTGGTTGGAAAGTTTAGCGCAACAAGAAATGGATCCTGATTTGTCTAGCATTGTTCGCTTGCTTAAACATGCTAATCATTTTATCTGTGATGCCATTTTTGATATCATCAAAATTGATGTTAAATCTATGTCTTTAGCTATTTTAGCTAGAAGAGCTTTGTGGCTTAAATATTGGAATGCTGACATGGGGGCATATGTATCAAGGTCTGTCGGATCTGATCCGACAGTGCGGATCAGGTCCGACAGACCTCGCTGAATATGGCGAGCAATACGCTCACGGTATTCAGCATTGCACCAGCGACTCACAAGAGCTGCTGGTGCAACGCCACCCCCTGCAGACTCACGGACAATCGGCCGCCAGCAGGGGGGTGTCAATCAACCCGATCGTACTCGATCGGGTGTATTTCCAGCGATGTCTGTCCGCCTGCTCAGAGCAGGTGGACAGGTTATAGAGCAGCGGTCTTTGTGACCGCTGCTTCATAACTGCTGTTTCTGGCGAGCTTGATACATATGCCCCATGGTATCTAAGTCTAGATTACTATCTCTTTCTTTCCAAGGTAATAATTTATTTGGTTCTCAGTTGGATTCGATTATTTCAACTGTCACTCGGGGGAAGGGGGTTTTTTTGCCTCAGGATAAAAGACCTAAGAGTAAATCTAAAGCTTCAAACTGTTTTCGTTCCTTTCGACAAAATAAGGAACAGAAACCTAATCCTTCCCCCAAAGAGTCTGGTTCCAATTGGAAACCTTTTTCAAGTTGGAATAAATCCACACCATTTAAGAAACCAAAGCCAGCCCCCAAGTCTGCATGAAGGTGCTGCCCTCATTACAGCTCAGCTGTAATGTAAGATTCTTCCAAGACATTTGGGCAGATTCTGTTCAAAATCAATGGATTCAGAGTATTGTCTCTCAAGGGTATTGAATAGGATTCAGAGTAAGACCTCCTATGAGAAGATTTTTTCCCTCATGCATCCCAGCAAATCCAGTAAAGGCTCAGGCTTTTCTGAAGTGTGTTTCAGACCTGGAGCTTTCAGAGGTAATCATACCAGTTTCGTTTCAGGAACAGGGTCTGGGGTTTTATTCAAATCTATTCATTGTCCCAAAGAAAGAAAATTAATTCAGGCCAGTTCTGGATCTGAAAATTTTGAATAGTTTTGTAAGAGTACCAACTTTCAAAATGGTGTCTTTTGTTCAGCAAGGGCATTATATGTCCACGATAGACTTACAGGATGCATATCTTTATATTCCGATTCATCCAGACCACTATCAGTTTCTGAGATTCTCTTTTCTAGACAAGCATTACCAATTTGTCGCTCTTCCATTTGGCCTAGCGACAGCTCCAAGAATCTTTTCAAAGGTTCTCGGTGCCCTACTCTCTGTAATCAGAGAACGGGGTATTGCGGCGTTTCCTTATTTGGACGATATCTTGGTACTAGCTCAGTCTTTACATTCTGCAGAATCTCACATGAATCAACTAGTGTTTTTTCTTCAAAGACATGGTTGGAGGATCAATTTACCAAAAATTTCCTTGATTCCTCAGAAAAGGGTCACCTTTTTAGGTTTCCAGATAGATTCAGTGTCCATGACTCTGTCTCTAACAGACAAGAGACAATTAAAATTGGTTTCACCTTGTCGGAACCTTCAGTCTCAATCATTATCTTCAGTAGCTATGTGCATGGAAGTTTTAGGTCTCATGATTGCAGCATTGGATGTGATCCCCTTTGCTCATTTTCATATGAGACCTCTCCAGCTTTGTATGCTGAATCAATGGTGCAGGGATTATACAAAGATATCACAATTAATATCCTTAAATCCCAATGTTTGACTCTATCTGACTTGGTAGTTAGATCACCATTGTATTGTTCAAGGGGCCTCTTTTGTTCGTTCAACCTGGACTGTGATTACAACAGATGCAAGCCTTTCAGGTTGGGGAGCTGTCTGGGGATCTCTGACAGCACAAGGGGTTTGGAAATCTCAAGAAGTGAGGTTACCAATCAATATTTTAGAACTCCATGCTATTTTCAGGGCTCTTCAGGTTTGGCCTCTGTTGAAGAGAGAACCGTTCATTTGTTTTCAGACAGACAATATCACAAATGTGGCATATGTCAATCATCAGGGTGGGGCTCACAGTCCCCAAGCTATAAAACAAGTATCTCGGATACTTGCTTGGGCGGAATCCAGCTCCTGTCTAATTACTGCAGTTCATATCCCAGATGTAGACAATTGGGAAGCGGATTATCTCAGCCGTCAGACTTTACATCCGGGGGAGTGGTTGCTCCATCCAGATGTGTTTTCTCAGATTTTTCAGATGTGGCATCTTCCAGAAATAGATCTGATGGCTTCCCATCTAAACAAGAAACTTCCCAGGTACCTGTCCAGGTCCAGGGATCCTCAGGGGGAGGCGGTGGATGTGTTAGCAGTTCGTTGGTGTTACCAACCTGCTTATATTTTCCAGCCTCTAGTTCTTCTTCCAAGAGTGATCTCCAAGATCATCATGGAACAATTGTTTGTTCGGATCTTGTTCGGATGTCCAGTTGCCAACCTTGGCTAGTTCCTTTAAGACCAGACCTTCTGTTTTAAGGTCTGTTTTTCCATCAGGATCTCAAATCGTTAAATTTGAAGGTATGTAAATTGAACGCCTAGTGCTTAGTCATAGAGGTTTCTCTGACTCAGTGATTAATACTATGTAATAGGCTCGTAAATCTGTTTCTAGGAAGATTTATTATCGAGTTTGGAAGACCTATATTTCATGGTGTTCTTCTAATAAATTCTCCTGGCATTCTTTTAGAATTCCTAGAATTTTACAGTTTCTTCAGGATGGTTTGGATAAAGGTTTGTCAGCAAGTTCCTTGAAGGGACAAATCTCTGCTCTGTTTTATTTCACAGAAAGATTGCTAAGCTTCCTGATATTCACTGTTTGTACAGGCTTTGGTCCTTATCAAGCCTGTCATTAAATCAATCTCTCCTCCTTGGAGTCTTAATTTGGTTTTGAAGGCTTTACAGGCTCCTCCGTTTGAGCCTATGCATTCTTTGGACATTAAACTACTTTCTAGAAGAGTTTCCGAATTATCTGCTCTTTCTTGTGAATCTCCGTTTTTGATTTTCCATCAGGATAAGGCAGTTTTGCAGACTTCATTTAAATTTCTACTTAAGGTTGTGAATTCTAACAACATTAATAGAGAAATTGTTGTTCCTTCTTTGTGTTCTAATCCTAAGAATTCTTTGGAGAGATCCTTACATTCTTTGGATGTTGTAAGAGCTTTGAAATATAATGTTGAAGATACTAAAGATTTCAAGAAGGCTTCTAGTCTATTTGTTATCTTTTCTGGTTCTAGGAAAGGTCCGAAGACTTTCTGCCATTCCTTGGCATCTTGGTTAAAGCTTTTGATTCATCAGGCTTATTTGGAGTTGGGTCAGGCCCTGCCTCAGAGAATTACAGCTCATTCTACTAGATCAGTCTCCACTTTGTGGGTTTTTAAGAATGAAGCTTCAGTTGATCAGATTTGCAAAGCAGCAACTTGGTCTTCTTTACATACATTTACTAAATTCTACCGTTTTTATGTATTTGCTTCTTTGGAAGCAGTTTTGGTAGAAAAGTTTTTCAAGCAGTTGTTTCAATTTGATTCCTCTCCCTATCCAATAGTTTATAGACCTCTTTATCTTGTAATTGGGTTTTGATCTCTTGTACATAATAACGTCTATCCAAGATAACCATTGCTCCGCCCTTATCAGACAGCTTACATATAATCTGTTTATTACTTTTTAAGTCCAGCAGCGCTTTATCCTCCATTCTTGTGAAGTTACCATGTACAAAACTTTTCTATTTGGAGTTCTATTTTTATGTTTCAATGTATCAATATCCTTAGGAACCAATTTCATAACAGTTTCAATACTGTTGGTACTTGTATTTGGATTAAAGTTACTGTTCACTCTAAAGTTCAACTTAATGAATGATAACATATTGCATTATTTATGAGTGTTTATATTACCGTCTGCAATAGGAGTAGCTCCCTGTACCAACTGCAACTGTCCAAAGTGTGTTTTCAGTTTAACACTACAGAATAATGAATATAAATCCCTTTGCAGCTAAAATAAAGTCACATTTGGGCAGAGGGCAAAATGATAGTCCCTTATTGATAACTTTCTTTTCCATATCCGTCAATTTATGTTTAGAGATATTTACCACTCGGTCCGTTTGTTCTTGTTGCAGCTCATCCTTTGTGGCCTTGATTCCTTCTGTCCTGGATCCTGCTTCTGACTGCCTCTGTGCTTCCTACTGAGTCCCCCGATGAGACATTGGTTGATGACGCGGAGCTTGTGTTAGCGTTGCGTGTGGGACGTTGTCTCCACCAATTTGCTGTTTCTTGTCGCCTCCTATCGTCGTAGGAGTCTCTGGAGCATCTGTATACCATTCCATTCCAGAAATCCTCTTCGTCTCTTTGAAATTTTTGATGTTTGCGAGCCTCTATGATTTTTTTTTAGCTCTGCAATATTTGTATTCACAGATGCCAGTAGTTTGTCCAAATCTTCAGCGGACATCATGGACTTCAAGGCCCCTTCAAGGTGTGATAATTCTTCCTTCTGTTTATCCAGGTCCCGCTGTAGGAACTCAACTATCAGACCAGGAGGTCAAAGGAACATTTATTTAAAACGCGAGTAATTTTTTCGCAGTATTCTTTATTATCCCGCATCAACGTCGGTCTCTGTAAGGTAAATCTCTAATTTACCTGTTTTGAATTATATAATACCAGTTTTGTAGCTCTGATGAAAACTTAACCCAAACATAGATAATGGTATGAATGGGTTAACAAAACAGAGCAAGTTTAATTAAATTGATGAACTACAAAATTGAGCTAGAAATATGCTTAAAGCTCATTAAGTAGCAAATATAACCGCTTAGTATGTGCCTGCTGTTTGATATGTAAAGAGTTAATCTTCCTGCATGTTCAAACTCAACACAGCTGAATAGTTGTTAAGTGCACATAAAAATATCCTCAGACAGCGTTTGCAATGAGTAATAGTTATTAAGTGCAAATAATAGTATCCATAGTCAGCAATTGTATTGTTTATAATACTGTTACTTAATATCAGATATGAGTAAAAAGAGATACTCGCGCTCTGATGATTGCAGGTGAAGATCTGTCCTTTAACTTGACACAATGAAAACAGGCATGAAATGAATGCTCTTTTGCACAGGCAAACTTGCAGCTTCTTGGCAGACTGGAACACTGATAGTGGAATCAGCAGAGAGCAAGGAGACAGCTACCTTGGTAAAACTGAAGTGAGCAGCTGAAGGTGATCCTGAGTAAAAAAACGGAACTTGCAGGTAGTGAATGACAGGAACTTGAGACGAGCTGAGTTTTGCTTGCAAAAATAAGAAGTCAAAGTAATAATGCAGCAATAGTTAAATTCCTGAAAACAAAAGTAAAGAGCTATCCTTTCACTGAGAAGTCTAACTTGAAGACAGGAAATGACTTCAATATTCAGGCAATGTGCTAGGGAAACCCCTGATGATTTATAGCAGGGAAAAGTGGAAGGAGGATAACTGGATAGTTCTTAAAGGTGTATTACAGTCTCACGTTCATACGAAGGCCTCTAGGTATCCGCCAGACCCTGTGGTACTCCGCTAGGGTTGTGGCATGCAGTTCATAGGCCAGATTTTTTCTTTATTAGTTTTTCATATTCCTTAGTTGAAACTTCGGCAGGTGGAATCTGGAGAAAATTCCTTGAGCCTCGTACCAGAGTGGCAATTCTTGCAGCTTCCAGGTCACTGTATGTAAAGGTATTAGGATCAGTCTCATTCATTTTACTTTCCATAGTATACAGGCAGATTAAAAAAAGTGCACGTAGCCCAGTGCAGAGAAACTTGAACCAAAAACAGAGAAGGCCCAGCACTTACTGCCAAAAAAACAGGTGCACACTACCAGGATCCTGCACGAATTCCAAATAGAATCAATGGACAAAAAATAGCAGCACCGCTTGGTATACTTCAATATCCTTTAATGTAAGACATCATTAAAACAAACAACGTACCTGACGTTAATCATGTGGTATACACATATGTCCTAACCACTCTATATATACCCAAATGGGGGAGGAGTCTGCTACCTGTACAGGTGATACACATTTTGCTTCCCATCAATTCATTGGCAAGGGATTTCAAGGCTCCATCTAGTGGTCACGGGAATATTCATTTTACACATACATTTTAGCCTGGAAAAACAATATATATGAGAAACATACATATTTATAGCAAATTACACTCTGTCAAATTTAGTTACTGGTTATTTACAAGGTGACATTCCAGTCAATTTCCCTATTCATCCCTAGAGGAGTAATCTGGACAGCAAGCAAGCAATGAAGAGATTTTGAGTGAGTAACGTTTCTCTTGTCACTTGCCTATTCGTATACCAATGGCCGGGTACAAAGTACTCTCTTCCTTTTGAAGCGATGTGTGTTTCCTTGTTGCGAGTGTTTGGATGCACTTATACCGCTGAGGTTCACTCATCTGGGGATATATGCCCACATAACATTTTGTGTATGGCTCAGTGGAAGGCCCAATACGATGGTTTGTGCAGGTTACCGGTTGAGACATCTATATGTCTGTTTGACATTATTAACCTAATAACTCAAGATTGACTTCCGGTAACTAACGCTACTAAGTCTACGTCTCCCATTTATTCCTATAAAAGAGACAGGTCGGTGGTGTGGTATTATAATATACATGTATGTATATTTACAATTTTTTTTGTGACAGCATATCTCTCTACTGACAATGGCACAGCACTTTTATACATTACAAACAGTTGCCAACCTAGAAGGTAGCAGGCCAAGCATTGAAGAAATATTTGAAAATAAACTAAATATATTGGACATATCAGATGTCTTTATGTCTATGGAAAATGCATTGTTAAAGGAATATAAACTCTAGAGGTTTAAGAAATTTCCTTCCTTTTTGGTCACAGATGAAAAATGTCACCTTGAATGGAATGACGTTCTATCTGAGTCTCTCTGAGACTAATGGCACTTATCATTAGACAAAAGGAGGAGAAATTAATTGAAGCAAGCACACATATTAAGCATATACAAAAGGATATTAATATGTTCATAGAGCACCCAGATTATTCTAAAATTGAGTATTACAACAAACAGTAGATTCAGCTAAGAAATAACTTGATGTGATGAAATTTAAGAAATACTCTAGAGACTCTGATAACTATTCATCTAATAGAGTATACAATTGGCAACCAAAAGGAAGATGAACTGTCAGACTTTGTCTTAATTATGTCAAGTGAACAATCATCAGAAGATGATATAGGAGCTGTTTCTGTTGTTTCAGATGTAACTACTCAATCTGCACAAACACCTTCCCCTTCCCTCCCTAGCATTAGTGACACCAAATAGTAAGGGGGCCAGCAGTAGAATCTATTGAATTGTCAGTAAGACCCAAGAAACCAGAGGATTTACTAAATTCCAGAGGGGGAATAAGTATAAACAGAGCTATGATACACCAAAGAATACTGGTATTACACAGGGTAATCAGGATTTTCACTTAATCCAACGCTAACAAAGAGGAGAAGGCAGAGAAGGAGACATAGAAAGAGGAGGCATATTAACAAAATCCACCTCGAATCAGGGGGTCCAGAGGGATCAATATCCCCTGAGGAGAGGCAGGCACATGAACAAGTACAGGGAACAAATGTCATAAACCTATCTAAAGTATCACTAACAGAAATAGAGTTGTCAGTTCTAGGTTTAGGACTTTACTTTGTGCGATCAGCTAAGTGTAACATCTTCAACACCATTATGGATGTCAAAAGATTCATAAGAGGCCTAACCCTCAAGAAGTACTATAAACACAATACAACATTAACTCAAGATACAAATGTAGTTAAGGATACTAGCCCTTAACATGATTATTTTAATCTCAGAGAAGCTAAGGATTTTTTGGCATTGCATTTATTAGAGTTAGAGAGTACTGATATAGATGTATTTAAATATACACACATGGGGTTTAAGCCAAAGTACATATTTTTACCCTACACAGATTAGGGGTCATGTGCTAGAATCTTTCCATAGGTGGATAGAAGAAGATCTAATGAAACACGACAACAATCTCTCATACAAACAGAGGCAGGCTTTAAGAGGCCTGCAAAAGAGGGATGACATAGTCATCAAGCAGTGTGAAAAGGGGGGCTCTATTGTAGTGTTGGATAGATCATATTATGTCTCGGAGGCAGAGAGACAATTACATGATAGTCTGGTGTATATGAGATTGCCAAGTGACCCAACCAATTTATATAGAGCCCAACTTTACGATATGCTTGATGATGGAAAAGCCCTTGGCATCTTTGACAACTACTTATATGTAGATAATTCAGTAGTCCCAATCTTTCACCACCTCCCGAAGGTCCTTAAGTCCTTAATAGGAGTGAAAGGTCACCCGATTGTTTCGGGAATTTGTTCATTATTCAAAAAAATGTCAAACTTGGAATCTCTACTCCAATCTATAGTATATAAGTTACCATCATTTCTAAGGGATACTAAACATTTGTTAAAGCTGCTAACAAATATTATATGGCTAGAGAGTATGGAGTGGCTGACAGTAGATGTAGTCGGCCTTTATTCTGCTATCCCACATGACAAAGGTTTAAAAGCAGTGAACTATATGTTAAGAAAACTGACTAGTTACTCTATGGAGTTGATTGGATATATTCTGAATGTATTGGAATTTTTGCTCACCCATAATTATTTTGAATTTGGGGGGCACTTTTTATCTGTAAAGATGAGGAACAGCTTTGGGAGCAAAATTTGCCCCAGCATATGCAAATATTTTCATGGGCTGGTGGGAGTCCACCCATATTTATGTAAATCAGAACCCATTTTCAAATTCAATTATTGGATATATATGTATTCATGTGCTCAAGACACTTTATTTAGGGAGTATTCTTGGATTCTTTAATGTGCACCATACATTCCCTAATAACTACCCACTGATGCCACCAAAGATTACATTTATTACCAAAATATGGCATCTACAAGCAGAGGGAAGAGAGAGAGAGAACAGATAAAATATGCAAAACAATAAGGGCCAGATTACGATTGGAGCTAACGCTGCTATAAGTAAGCTATTTGTACTCGTCAGGTAGTGCTCGTATTACAAGTTGAAAGTAAAAAATAAAAAGTTTTTGATCACCCACTAACTAAAAGCAGAAGTTAGAATATTGTAACTGCATTAACTTATTCCCCCATAGAAGTCAATGGAGCAAGAAAAGGGGGGGGGGGAAGCACCCTACAAAATGCAAACCCGATGACATATTCTCAAGTGCGCTAACCCTACATGTAAATATTAATATTTCACATTCCAATGTTCTTCAAATAGCAGAATATGTTCTATTCATTGATAAATACACATTTCTACATATAGCTGATAGTATTTTGGCAATATATATATATATATACACACACACATACATACATACATATATATACAAACACACACATATATACAGTATATATATTATGGAACTAAAGGAGAAAGATAAAATTTAAATTTTGTTAAAAAAGACAGGGAATTCAGCACTCTTTTACAAAATAAGGGCTCCTCAATCAAATTTAAAATTAAAATTTCACCAACAAAATTGTATTATAGGTCAGTGACAGTTTTCCCCATGGACATACCACAGTTCCCACAGAATGTAAAAATCTAGAAATGTTGGCAAAGCAAGTGTATAGTCAAATTTACACACATGTAGGCAAGTAATATATTAGTGAAGATACATAAATCTACACAAAGAAAACTGACCAGTCAGGGTGAGCATAGGTGTCATATGTTTTATCTAACAACTTAGATCCCTTTTATACCTGCCCAGGCTACACCTCTGTCCTGTTTAATAGGGGGTTCTGTGAGCAGCAGGGTGTAGATGGTTAGATAAACTCTCCTACCAATGTATTTGGTAATTGATGACACCTATGCTCACCCTGACCGGTCAGTTTTCCTTGTGCAGATTTATGTATCTTCACTAATATATTACTTGCCTACATGTGTGTAAATTTGACTACACCCTGCTGCACACAGAACCCCCTTTAGGAGCCCTTATTTTGTAAAAGAGTGTGGAATTCCCTGTCTTTTTTAACAAAATTTCAATTTTGTTTATCTTTCTCCTTTAGTTCCATAATACAATTTTTAAGGGTCTGCACCACTAGCCGTCCAGGCAAGTTTATTAAGACTGATGTCTAACTAACATCAGTTACTATTTTGAATCTAGCTCTTATATATACATACACAGTATCTCATAAAAGTGCGTGCACCCCTCACATTTTTGTAAATATTTTATTATATCTTTTCATGTGACAACACTGAAGAAATGACACTTTGCTACAATGTAACGTAGTGAGTGTACAGCCTGTATAACAGTGTAAATTTGCTGTCCCCGCAAAATAACTCAATACACAGCCATTAATGTCTAAACCGTTGGCAACAATACACAGCCATTAATGTCTAAACCGTTGGCAAAAGTGAGTACACCCCTAAGTGGAAATGTCCAAATTGGGCCCAAAGTGTCAATATTTTGTGTGGCCACCATTATTTTCCAGCACTGCCTTAAAGTGAAAGTAAATGTAAAACGCTAGGATTTACTATTGAAACAAATAAAGGGCACTTTCATTCATGAAGCATAAGATACTTCATGTAGAAAGCTCCTTTATTTGATTCAATCGATCGCCGCTCTTAGCTGCTACAGCAGAGCATGGCTAAAAAAATTTTTGGCTAAGAAGTGACTTTTTCACATCTTAGCCAATAGCAGTGCAGTAAATCCGGCTCCTATGGACGCCAAGCCGGATTTACCTCACGGCTATTGGCTAAGAGGTGAAAAC
The DNA here is from genome assembly GCF_027579735.1 of Bombina bombina. NCBI lineage: Eukaryota > Metazoa > Chordata > Amphibia > Anura > Bombinatoridae > Bombina > Bombina bombina. The sequence continues at coordinate 111,365,431 of NC_069508.1, read as the reverse complement.
GTCACCTCTTAGGCAAAAAGATTTTTAGCCGTGGGCTGCTGTAGCAGCTAAAAACGGTGATCGATTGAATCAAATAAAGGAGCTTTCTACATAAAGTATCTTATACTTCATGAATGAATGAAAGTGCCCTTTATTTGTTTCAATAGTAAATCCTAGCGTTTGTAAAATGCTAGGATTTACGTTCACTTTAACCCTCTTGGGCATGGAGTTCACTAGAGGTTCACAGGTTGCCACTGGAGTCCTCTTCCACTCCTCTATGACGACATCACAGAGCTGGTGGATGTTAGAAACCTTGCGCTCCTGAGATTTCCAAACCCCTTGTGCTGACAGAGAACCTCAGACAGCCTCCCAACCTAAAAGACTCGCATCTATAGAGATCATGGTCCAGGTTGAAAGAATCAAAGAGACCTGTAGAACTAAATGATGGTGATCTTAACCACCGAATCAAAAATAGATAAACATAGAATTTGAAGATTTAAAAAGTGAAATCCTAGAATCCCTGCACCATTAAGCAGCATAAAAAACTGGAAAGGTTTTCTATGAAAATGAGCAAAGGAAAATGAATCCAATGCTGCAGCCATAAGACCTAAATTTCCATGCATATATAGCAACTGAAGGAAATAATAGAGACTGAAGGTACAGACAGACGGAACTCAATAAGAAAAAAAAATAACTTATCTGTTAGAGACAAGGACAGTGACACAATCTATCTGGAAACCTAAAAAACATAATTTATGTAAGAACTTACCTGATAAATTCATTTCTTTCATATTAGCAAGAGTCCATGAGCTAGTGACGTATGGGATATACATTCCTACCAGGAGGGGCAAAGTTTCCCAAACCTTAAAATGCCTATAAATACACCCCTCACCACACCCACAATTCAGTTTAACGAATAGCCAAGAAGTGGGTTGATAAGAAAAAAGTGCGAAAGCATATAAAATAAGGAATTTGAATAATTGTGCTTTATACAAAAAAATCATAACCACCACAAAAAAACATAATTTATGTAAGAACTTACCTGATAAATTCATTTCTTTCATATTAGCAAGAGTCCATGAGCTAGTGACATATGGGATATACATTCCTACCAGGAGGGGCAAAGTTTCCCAAACCTCAAAATGCCTATAAATACACCCCTCACCACACCCACAAATCAGTTTAACGAATAGCCAAGAAGTGGGGTGATAAGAAAAAAGTGCGAAGCATAAATATAAGGAATTGGAATAATTGTGCTTTATACAAAAAAATCATAACCACCACAAAAAAAGGGTGGGCCTCATGGACTCTTGCTAATATGAAAGAAATGAATTTATCAGGTAAGTTCTTACATAAATTATGTTTTCTTTCATGTAATTAGCAAGAGTCCATGAGCTAGTGACATATGGGATAATGACTACCCAAGATGTGGATCTTCCACGCAAGAGTCACTAGAGAGGGAGGGATAAAATAAAGACAGCCAATTCTGCTGAAAAAAATCCACACCCAAAAATAAAGTTTAAATCTTATAAAGAAAAAAACTGAAAATATAAGCAGAAGATTCAAACTGAAACAGCTGCCTGAAGTACTTTTCTACCAAAGACAGCTTCAGAAGAAGAAAACACATCAAAATGGTAGAATTTAGTAAAAGTATGCAAAGAAGACCAAGTTGCTGCTTTGCAAATCTGATCAACCGAAGCTTCATTCCTAAACGACCAGGAAGTAGAAACTGACCTAGTAGAATGAGCTGTAATCCTTTGAGGCGGAGTTTTACCCGACTCGACATAAGCATGATGAATTAAAGATTTCAACCAAGATGCCAAAGAAATGGCAGAGGCCTTCTGACCTTTCCTAGAACCGGAAAAGATAACAAATAGACTAGAAGTCTTTCAGAAATTCTTAGTAGCTTCAACATAATATTTCAAAGCTCTAACTACATCCAAAGAATGCAATGATTTCTCCTTAGAATTCTTAGGATTAGGACATAATGAAGGAACCAAAATTTCTCTACTAATGTTGTTGGAATTCACAACCTTAGGTAAAAATTTAAAAGAAGTTCGCAACACCGCCTTATCCTGGTGAAAAATCAGAAAAGGAGATTCACAAGAAAGAGCAGATAATTCAGAAACTCTTCTGGCAGAAGAGATGGCCAAAAGGAACAAAACTTTCCAAGAAAGTAATTTAATGTCCAATGAATGCATAGGTTCAAACGGAGGAGCTTGAAGAGCCCTCAGAACCAAATTCAAACTCCAAGGAGGAGAAATTGACTTAATGACAGGTTTTATACGAACCAAAGCTTGTACAAAACAATGAATATCAGGAAGATTAGCAATCTTTCTGTGAAAAAGAACAGAAAGAGCAGAGATTTGTCCTTTCAAGGAACTTGCAGACAAACCTCTATCCAAACCATCCTGAAGAAACTGTAAAATTCTCGGAATTCTAAAAGAATGCCAGGAAAAATGATGAGAAAGACACCAAGAAATATAAGTCTTCCAGACTCTGTAATATATCTCCCTAGATACAGATTTACGAGCCTGTAACATAGTATTAATCACAGAGTCAGAGAAACCTCTTTGACTAAGAATCAAGCATTCAATCTCCATACCTTTAAATTTAAGGATTTGAGATCCTGATGGAAAAAAGGACCTTGTGAAAGAAGGTCTGGCCTTAACGGAAGAGTCCACGGTTGGCAAGAGGCCATCCGGACAAGATCCGCATACCAAAACCTGTGAGGCCATGCTGGAGCTACCAGCAGAACAAACGAGCATTCCTTCAGAATCTTGGAGATTACTCTTGGAAGAAGAACTAGAGGCGGAAAGATATAGGCAGGATGATACTTCCAAGGAAGTGACAATGCATCCACTGCTACCGCTTGAGGATCCCTGGATCTGGACAGATACCTGGGAAGTTTCTTGTTTAGATGAGAGGCCATCAAATCTATTTCTGGAAGTCCCCACATTTGAACAATCTGAAGAAATACCTCTGGGTGAAGAGACCATTCGCCCGGATGTAACGTTTGGCGACTGAGATAATCCGCTTCCCAATTGTCTATACCTGGGATATGAACCGCAGAAACTAGACAGGAGCTGGATTCTGCCCATACCAGAATTCGAGATACTTCTTTCATAGCCAGAGGACTGTGAGTCCCTCCTTGATGATTGATGTATGCCACAGTTGTGACATTGTCTGTCTGAATACAAATGAACGATTCTCTCTTTAGAAGAGGCCAAGACTGAAGAGCTCTGAAAATTGCCCGGAGTTCCAAAATATTGATCGGTAATCTCACCTCCTGAGATTCCCAAACCCCTTGTGCTGTCAGAGACCCCCACACAGCTCCCCAACCTGTAAGACTTGCATCTGTTGAAATTACAGTCCAGGTCGAAAGAACAAAAGAAGCCCCCTGAACTAAATGATGGTGATCTGTCCACCACATCAGAGAGTGTCGTACAATCGGTTTTAAAGATATTAATTGAGATATCTTTGTGTAATCCCTGCACCACTGGTTCAGCATACAGAGCTGAAGAGGCCGCATGTGAAAACGAGCAAAGGGGATCGCGTCCGATGCAGCAGCCATAAGACCTAGAATTTCCATGCATAAGGCTACCGAAGGGAATGATTGTGACTGAAGGTTTCGACAAGCTGATATCAATTTTAGACGTCTCTTGTCTGTCAAAGATAGAGTCATGGACACTGAATCTATCTGGAAACCTAAAAAGGTTACCTGTGTCTGAGGAATCAATGAACTTTTTGGTAAATTGATCCTCCAACCATGATGTTGAAGAAACAACACAAGTCGATTCGTATGAGATTCTGCTAAATGTGAAGACTGAGCAAGTACCAAGATATCGTCCAAATAAGGAAATACCACAATACCCTGTTCTCTGATTACAGACAGAAGGGCACCGAGAACCTTCGTAAAAATTCTTGGAGCTGTAGCTAGGCTAAACGGCAGAGCCACAAACTGGTAATGCTTGTCTAGGAAAGAGAATCTCAGAAACTGATAGTGATCTGGATGAATCGGAATATGCAGATATGCATCCTGTAAATCTATTGTAGACATATAATGCCCTTGCTGAACAAAAGGCAGGATAGTCCTTACAGTTACCATTTTGAATGTTGGTATCCTTACATAATGATTCAATATTTTTAGATCCAGAACTGGTCTGAAGGAATTCTCCTTCTTTGGTACAATGAAGAGATTTGAATAAAACCCCAGTCCCTGTTCCAGAACTGGAACTGGCATAATTACTCCAGCCAACTCTAGATCTGAAACACATTTCAGAAATGCTTGAGCCTTCGCTGGGTTTACTGGGACACGGGAAAGAAAAAATCTCTTTGCAGGAGGCCTTATCTTGAAGCCAATTCTGTACCCTTCTGAAACAATGTTCTGAATCCAAAGATTGTGAACGGAATTGATCCAAATTTCTTTGAAAAAACGTAATCTGCCCCCTACCAGCTGAGCTGGAATGAGGGCCGCACCTTCATGTGGACTTAGGAGCTGGCTTTGATTTTCTAAAAGGCTTGGATTTATTCCAGACTGGAGATGGTTTCCAAACTGATACCGCTCCTGTGGGTGAAGGATCAGGCTTTTGTTCCTTATTGTGACGAAAGGAACTAAAACTATTATTAGACCTAAATTTACCTTTAGATTTTTTATCCTGTGGTAAAAAAGTTCCTTTCCCTCCAGTAACAGTTGAGATAATAGAATCCAACTGAGAACCAAACAATTTATTACCCTGGAAAGAAAGGGAAAGCAGAGTAGACTTAGAAGACATGTCAGCATTCCAAGTTTTAAGCCATAAAGCTCTTCTAGCTAAAATAGCTAGAGACATTTACCTGACATCAACTCTAATGATATCAAAGATGGCATCACAGATAAAATTATTAGCATGTTGAAGAAGAATAATAATGCTATGAGAATTATGATCTGTTACTTGTTGCGCTAAAGCTTCTAAACAAAAATTTGAAGCTGCAGCAACATCCGCTAAAGATATAGCAGGTCTAAGAAGATTACTTGAACACAAGTAAGCTTTTCTTAGAAAGGATTCAATTTTCCTATCTAAAGGATCCTTAAAGGAAGTACCATCTGCCGTAGGAATAGTAGTACGCTTAGCAAGAGTAGAGATAGCCCCATCAAACTTAGGGATTTTGTCCCAAAACTCTAATCTGTCAGATGGCACAGGATATAATTGCTTAAAACGTTTAGAAGGAGTAAATGAATTACCCAAATTATTCCATTCCCTGGAAATTACTTCAGAAATAGCACTAGGGACAGGAAAAACTTCTGGAATAACTACAGGAGATTTTAAAACCTTATCTAAACGTTTAGATTTAGTATCAAGAGGACCAGAATCCTCAATTTCTAATGCAATTAGGACTTCTTTAAGTAAAGAACGAATAAATTCCATTTTAAATAAATATGAAGATTTATCAGCATCAACCTCTGAGACAGAATCCTCTGAACCAGAAGAACCATTATCAGAATCAGAATGATGATGTTCATTTAAAAATTCATCTGAAAAATGAGAAGTTTTAAAAGACTTTTTACGTTTACTAGAAGGAGGAATAACAGACATAGCCTTCTTAATGGATTTAGAAACAAAATCGCTTATGTTATCAGGAACACTCTGAGTATTAGATGTTGATGGAACAGCAACAGGTACTGTAACAGTACTAAAGGAAATATTATCTGCATTAACAAGTTTGTCATGACAAACAGTACAAACAACAGCTTGAGGAACAGATACCATAAGTTTACAGCAGATACACTTAGCTTTGGTAGCTCCAGCACCAGGCAGCGATTTTCCAGAAGTATCTTCTGACTCAGTTTCAACGTGGGACATCTTGCAATATGTAATAGAAAAAACAACATATAAAGCAAAATTGATCAAATTCCTTAAATGACAGTTTCAGGAATGGGAAAAAATGCCAGTGAACAAGCTTCTAGCAACCAGAAGCAATAAATAATGAGACTTAAATAATGTGGAGACAATAGTGATGCCCATATTTTTTTTAGCGCCAAAAATGATGCCCACATTATTTGGCGGCAAAAATGACGCCACATCCGGAACGCCGACACTTGGCGCAAAAGAACGTCAAAAATGACGCAACTTCCGGCGACACGTATGACGCCGGAAAGAGAAAAAAAATTTTGCGCCAAAAAAGTCTGCGCCAAGAATGACGCAATAAAATGAAGCATTTTCAGCCCCCGCGAGCCTAACAGCCCACAGGGAAAAAAAGTCAAATTTTTAAGGTAAGAAAAATAATTGATTCAAGTGCATTATCCCAAATATGAAACTGACTGTCTGAAAATAAGGAATGTTGAACATCCTGAGTCAAGGCAAATAAATGTTTGAATACATATATTTAGAACTTTATAAACAAAGTGCCCAACCATAGCTTAGAGTGTCACAGAAAATAAGACTTACTTACCCCAGGACACTCATCTACATGTTTGTAGAAAGCCAAACCAGTACTGAAACGAAAATCAGCAGAGGTAATGGTATATATATAAGAGTATTTCGTCGATCTGAAAAGGGAGGTAAGAGATGAATCTCTACGACCGATAACAGAGAACCTATGAAATAGACCCCGTAGAAGGAGATCACTGCATTCAAAATAGGCAATACTCTCCTCACATCCCTCTGACATTCACTGCACGCTGAGAGGAAAACCGGGCTCCAACCTGCTGCGGAGTGCATATCAACGTAGAATCTAGCACAAACTTACTTCACCACCTCCATAGGAGGCAAAGTTTGTAAAACTGAATCGTGGGTGTGGTGAGGGGTGTATTTATAGGCATTTTAAGGTTTGGGAAACTTTGCCCCTCCTGGTAGGAATGTATATCCCATACGTCACTAGCTCATGGACTCTTGTTAATTACATGAAAGAAAAGGTGACCCTTGTGTGAGGAATCAAGAGCTTTTGATAAAAAGATCCTCTAACCATGTCTTGAAAAAACAAAATTGAATCATATGAGATTCCGTAGTCTCAGAAAATAAAAATAATCTGAATGAAAACAGAAATGAAGCTATGCATCTATTGTATCTAATGAAAACAAATAATGCTATCACTGACCAAAAAAAGTCAGAATAGACCATATAAATACCTATCTAAAAGATGGTACATTTATATAATAAAAAGATTTTCTATCTTTGGAACAATTAATAGTTTGAATAAAACCCCAAAACCCAGATCCTAAAAATCGAACTGGAATAAATACCCCAGAAGATTCCAGATCTGAGCAGCGCTTGATCCTCAACAGGTGATCAACCGCACTTCAACATTACCCAAAATATATGGGACTGAAACACATTAAGGAAAGTGTTAGCCTTATTGGAATAGCTGGAATATAATAGAGAGAAAAAGACTTCTCACAGACGGTTTTACTTCAAATTTTATTTTGTACCCAAAATCTAAGAATTTTGGACCGAATAGAACCAAAAAAACTTCTAAATAAAAACATGTTACTTGGGTAAGAATTTAGAATTTTGTTCTTTAGTAAGAACAACCAAACTAAAATAAGCTTAAAGTTTTAGTCTAAGAACTTAATCTTGAAGCCCAGAGTAACAGTTAAGAATTGAATCCAATATGAATCAAATAATTGATTATCTTGGAAAAAAAGAAATAAGGATTTTTTAGAAATCACAAAATTTCTTCTAGCTAAAAACAGCTAAAGACATAGATTAAACCTCATTTGTGAAAATATTCAATAAAAATGAAGAAACAAATAAAATTATTAGGATGTTAATCCAGTTAAGGGACCAGAACACACCGGACTTGCATAAACAAAAATGCAAGACAACAAGACAAATGCAACAGCACCCAGTCTGAACCTCAAATGAGCAGTAGACTTTGTCCCTTAACAATGCTAAATAATACATAATCTGATACTTGATCTTTAAAGTAAACAGAAAAAATAAAGCAAAAGCAACATCATCCAAATAAATTACAGGTCCAAGAAAAGTACCTGAAAATAAAAAAAATTCCTTAAATAGGATACAACCATTTAAAAAGAAAATAAATACTATTTTGCTATAGAAACAATAGCATAATTTAGCAGGAGTAGAGATAGCCCCATTAAATTGGAGAACCCTCAAAATTGAATTTAACTGCCGGCAAAGAATAAAATTTAAAACCTTTGAAGAAAATTGTCAGCCTATTCCATTCCCTAGTATGAAGGAATGGAAAAAAACCTCTGAAGACACAGAAGATAAAATAAGCAGAAATAAAATGTTAGCTCGTTTTTAAAAAGAACTAGTTACCTCAATATCCAAAATAATCAACACCTTTTAAACAAAAAACAAATGTACTCTAATAAAAAATAAAAAAGTAGATTTGTTAGTGTCAATATCTGATGAAGAAAAGTTCTGAAAGAGAAAAAACATCATCTGAGAAGGATAATTCAGTATGTTGTTGGTCATTTGAAACTTCATCAAAAAGAAGTTTGAAAAAGACCTAAAAATTTTTTAATAGAAGGCGCAAAGTCAGACAAAGCCTTAACCTAGAATCAGAAAAATATTCTTATAAATTTTCTAAGTATATCTTGTACATAAGATGTAAAAAGAATAGCAATACATAAAGCATAAATACTAATGGATTTTGCATGTAAAAGTTTATCATGATAACTTATTACAAACCATAGCTAAATATAAAGATTCATAACATTTAAAATAAATGAACTTAGCTGTGGTAGGACTTCTTAGTCAACAGGAATCCCTCAGTATGTTCTGATCCAGGAATAATTTATGGAAAATCTTGCAATATGTAATAGAAAAAAACAACATATAAAGCAAAATTATCAAATTCCTTAAATGACAGTTTCAGGAATGGGGAAAAATGCAAAACAAACAAGCCTCTAGCAACCAGAAGCAACAAAAAAGTGAGACTTAAATAATGTGAAAAAAAGTGGCGCCAAGTATGGCGCCCACATTTTTGGCGCCATGTATGACGCCCACATTTTTTGGTGCCAAGTATGACGCCCACATTTTTTGGCGCCAAGTATGACGCCCACACTTTTTGGTGCAAAAAAAACGTCTGTAACACACATGCGTCAAAAATGACGCAACCACGTGTAAACTTCCGGCGTCAACTATGGCGCCGGAAATGACAAAATTTTGCGCCAAAAAAGTTTACGCCAATAATGACGCAATAAATTGAAGCATTTTCTGCCCCCGAGAGCCTAACAGCCCACAAGGAAAAAAAGTAAATTAGAAAATTCCTTTAAGGTAAGAAAAAATATTTTATTCATATGCATTTTCCCAAATAATGAAACTGACAGTCTGAAAGAAGGAATACTGATTATCCTGAATCATGGCAAATATAAGTTTAAAGACATATATTTAGAACTTTACGTATAAAGTGCCCAACCATAGCTTAGAGTGTCACAAAAAATAAGACTTACTTACCCCAGGACACTCATCTACATATAGCAGATAGCCAAACCAGTACTGAAACGAGAATCAGTAGAGATAATGGTATATAAGAGTATATCGTCGATCTGAAAAGGGAGGTAAGAGATGAATATCTACGACTGATAACAGAGAACCTATGAAATAGATCCCGTAGAAGGAGACCATTGAATTCAAATAGGCAATACTCTCTTCACATCCCTCTGAAATTCACTGCACTCTGAGAGGAAAACCGGGCTCCAGCCTGCTGTGAAGCGCATATCAACGTAGAATCTAGCACAAACTTACTTCACCACCTCCACGGGAGGCAAAGTTTGTAAGACTGAATTGTGGGTGTGGTGAGGGGTGTATTTATAGGCATTTTAAGGTTTGGGAAACTTTGCCCCTCCTGGTAGGAATGTATATCCCATACGTCACTAGCTCATGGACTCTTGCTAATTACATGAAATATATATATATATATATATATATATATATACAGCACAAGGACAAACACACCTGGCCTTCAACACACTGACCTGGCATCTGGGCCTGGGCTGACTGTGCGTGATGTGGGTGTTGCCGGGGCGTGATGCGGGTGATGCAGGGCCGGGCGGGGCTGGCATGACGTGGGCAGGACCGTGCGGGCGGAGAGAGATAGCTCAAAAGAGGGGTGATAGAGAGAGAGGGAGAGAGACGGCAAAAGGGAGGGGGGGGAGAGCAAAATAGGGGCGATAGAGAGAGCAAAAGAGAGGGGGAGAAAGGGGAGAGAGAGAGCAAAAGAGAGGGGGAGAGTGCAAAAGAGGGGAGAGGGAGGGGCGATAGAGAAAGAGCAAAAGAGGGGGGGATAGAGTGAGTAAAAGAGGGGGGATAGAGGGAGCAAAAGAGAGGGAGAGAGACAGCAAAAGAGAGGGAGAGGGAGAGCAAATGATAGGGGAGAGAGAGCAAAATAGGGGAGATAGAGAGAGCAAAAGAGAGGGAGAGAGACAGAAAAAGAAAAGGAGGGAGAAATGGGAGAGAGAGAGAGCAAAAGAGAGGGGAGAGAGAGCAAAAGAGAGGGGAGAGAGAGCAAAAGAGAGGGGAGAGAGAGCAAAAGAGAGGGAGAGAGGGCAAAAGAGGGGAGAGAGAGAGAGCACATAAGAGAGGGGGAAAAAGAGGGTGCAAAGAGAGTAGTGGAGAGAGAGAGAGAGAGAGAGAGAGAGAGAGCAAAAGAGAGGGGGGAGCACAAAAGAGAGGAGGGAGAGCACAAAAAAGAGGGGATAGAGAGCGCAAAAGAGAGAGGGGTAAGAGAGGGGGAGAGAGAGAGCAAAAGAGAGGGGAGAGAGAGAGCAAAAGAGAGGGGAGAAAGAGAGCAAAAGAGAGGGAGAAAGAGAGAGCATAAGAGAGGGGGAGAGAAAGAGCAAAAGAGAGGGGGAGAGAAAGAGCAAAAGAGGGGGATAGCGAGAGCAAAAGAGGGGGATAGCGAGATCAAAAGATGGGGGATAGAGATAACAAAAGAGGGGGGATAGAGAGAGAGCAAAAGAGAGGGGGAGAGAGAGAGCAAAAGAGAGGGGGAGAGAGAAAGCATAAGAGAGGGGGAGAAAGATAGTAAAAGAGAGGGCGAGAAAGATAGTAAAAGAGAGGGCGAGAAAGATAGTAAAAGAGAGGGGAGAAAGAGAGCAAAAGAGGGGAATAGAGAGAGCAAAAGAGGGGGAGAGAGAGCGCAAAAGAGAGGGGGAGAGCGAGCGCAAAAGAGAGGGGGAGAGCGAGAGAAAAAGAGAGGGGGAGCAAAAGAGAGAGGGGGAGAGAGCAAAAGAGAGGGGATAGAGAGAGCAAAAGAGGGGGGATAGAGAGACAGCAAAAGAGAGGAGGAGAGAGCAAAAGAAAGGGGGAGAGAGATAGCAAAAGAGGGGGATAAAGAGAGCAAAAGAGAGGGGGAGAGAGAACAAAAGAGAGGGGGAGAGAGACAGCAAAAGATAGGAGGAAGAGTGCAAAATAAAGGGGGGAGCAAAAGAGGGGGATAAAGAGAGCAAAAGAGAGGGGGAGAGAGACAGCAATAGAGAGGGGGAGAGAGAGCAAAAGAGAAGGGGGGAGAGAGACAGCAAAAGAGAGGGGGAGAGAGAGAGAGCAAAGGAGAGGGAGGAGAGCACAAAATAGAGGGAGGAAAAGAGAGGGGGAGAGAGCAAAATAGAGAGAGGAGGGAGAAAGAGCTCAAAAGAGAGGGGGAGAGCACAAAAGAGAGGGGATAGAGATCGCAAAAGAGAGGGGGAAAGAGAGGGATAGAGAGAGAGAGCAAAAGAGAGGGGAGAGAGAGAGCAAAAGAGAGGGAGACAGAGCATAAGAGAGGGGGAGAGAGAGAGCAAAAGAGAGGGGGAGAGAAAGAGAAAAAGAGAGGGGGCGAGAGACAGCAAAAGAGAGGGGAGAAAGAGACCAAAATAAAGGGGAGAGAGAGATAGCAAAAAAGATGGATAGAGAGAGCAAAAGAGGGGGATAGAGAGAGAAAAAGAGAGGGGGGAGAGAGAGAACAAAAGAGAGGGGGAGAGAGAAAGCATAAGAGAGGGGGAGAGAGAAAGCATAAGAGAGGGGGAGAGAGACAGCAAAAGATAGCGGAGAAAGAGAGCAAAAGAAACTGGAGAGAGAGAGAGCAAAAGAGGGGGGATAGAGAGAGCAAAAGAGGGGGGAGAGAGAGCAAAAGAGAGGGGGAAAGAGAGCAAAAGAGGGGGGATACAGAGAGCAAAAGAGGGAGGATAGAGAGACAGCAAAAGAGAGGGGGATATAGAGAGCAAAAAAGAGGGGGAGAGAGACAGCAAAAGAGAGGGGGAAGAGAGCAAAAAAGAGGGGGAGAGAGACAGCAAAAGAGAGGGATAAAGAGAGCAAAAGAGAGGGGGAGAGAGAGCAAAAGAGAGGGGGAGGGAGAGAGACAGCAAAAGAGAGGGGGAGAGAGAGACAGCAAAATAGAGGGGGAGAGAGAGACAGCAAAAGAGAGGGATGAGAGTGCAAAAGAGAGGGAGGAAAAGAGGGGGAGAGAGCAAAATAAAGAGAGGAGGGAGAGAGAGTGCGAAAGAGAGGGAGAGAGAGCAAAAGAGAGGAGGGAGAGAGAGTGCGAAAGAGAGAGAGGGGGAGGGAGAGCATAAGAGAGGGGGGACAGAGAGAGCAAAAGAGAGAGGGGATAGAGAGAGAGCAAGGGGTGGAACCACTGTACTGCAAAAAATGGTCTGTGTACAAGGGCTTTAGGACTAGTATATATATATATATATATATATATATATATATATATATATATATGTGTGTGTGTGTGTGTGTGTGTGTGTGTGTGTATACATATGTATTCATGTGCTTATATGTGTATATATGTCTGACACATAAATACATATGTACACACATATAAACATATACAGTATATATATATATATATATATATATATACATATTTAGACATGTATATGTATGTATCTCTATGTTAAAGCCCTTTGCTTACCTGAGACCTCATATCTTTGAGCCTTTTTTGTGCAATAATGTTTTTTTAATAATTTTTTTTTATCCCTATGACTAAGTGCTCAGTTGGAGCACGAAACGCGTAAGGGGTTAATTCCCTGATCCTACCTGTTATTTTAATCAATGGAATAAAGTTTTGACTTTTTATTGTAAGCTGGTGTCCCACGAGTGCTGCATTTTCTTTTTTCTTTATTATGAGTGTAACTTGTACTTTTTTATTTTTGATGATTTTTGTGACACTTTTTTGTTTGGTGAAACAGTTAATCAGAGCTGAGGTCTCTCTATCCCAAGCAATCAAGTTTACTTTTAACATGTAATCTGGCCCTAAATAAAAGATTACATAAAATAATATGCTCCATCTATTTTTATTTATAGGTTTAGAGTCTGGATAAAGACATTAATTTTATTACATCCCCCAAATAAGTATACATATATTAACTGTAGCATATAGGGAATCCAAAATGTATAGTGCACTCATTAACTAGTAAGCGATTTCCTGGGACAAGTAGCATTTTGGGATCATTTTAAACCCTTGATTTTTTTATATATCTGTTATCTCTCTACTACTCCCTCCCTCTGTTATCCCTCCCCCTCCCTCTGTTATCCCTCCCCTAGACTAGATACTCTATGGAGCTGATTGGATATATTATAAACATAATTATTTTGAATTTGGGGGTACTTTTTATCTGAAACGACGAGGAACAGCCATGGGAGCAAAATTTGCCCCAGCATATGCAAATATCTTTATGAGCTGATGGGAGTTCACCCATGTTTATGCAGATCAGAACCCATTTTCAAATTCAATTATTGGATACATATGTATTCATGAACTTATACGTGTATATATGTCTGTAAACACATAAATACATATGTACACACATATAAACAAATATATATATATATACATATTTAGACACGTATATACTGTATATGTACCTCTATGTTAAAGCCCTTTGCCTACCTGAGACCTCATATCTTTAAACCTTATAACTTTTTTGTGCAATAATGTTTTTTATAATTTTTATTAGACAGTTTTATTATGAGTGTAACTTGTACTTTTTTATGTGTTTTGTGACACTTTTTGTTTTGTGAAATGGTTAATTAGAGCTGAGGTTTCTCTATCCCAAGCGATCACGTTTACTTTTAACATGTGATCTGGCCCTAAGTAAATGATTAAATAAAATAATACGCTCTAAGAGTCTGGATAAAGACATTCATTTTATTACATCCCGAAAAATAAGTATAAATGTGTATTTAACTGTAGGATATAGGGACTCCAATAGTTATAGTACACTCATTAACTAGTAAGCGTTTTCCTGCGACTAGTAGCATTTTGGGATAATTTTCAACCCCTGATTTTTTTATATATATATCTGTTATCTCTCTCCCACTCCTTTCCTCAGTTATCCCTTTCCCTTCCTCTGTTATCCCTCCCCCTCCCTCTGTTATCCCTCCCCCTCCCTCTGTTATCCCTCCTCCTCCCTATGTTATCCCTCTCCCTCCCTCTGTTATCCCTCCCCCTCCCTCTGTTATCCCTCCCCCTCCCTCTGTTATCCCTCCCCTCCCTCTGTTATCCCTCTTCCTCCCTCTGTTATACCTACCCTCCCTCTGGTATCCCTCTCCCTCCCTCTGTTATCCCTCTCCCTCCCTCTGTTATCCCTCTCCCTCCCTCTGTTATCCCTCTCCCTCCCTCTGTTATACATCTCCCTCCCTTTGTTATACCTCTCCCTCCCTCTGTTATCCCTCTCCCTCCCTCTGTTATCCCTCTCCCTCCCTCTGTTATCCCTCTCCCTCCCTCTGTTATCCCTCTCCCTCCCTCTCTTATCCCTCTCCCTCCCTCTGTTATCCCTCTCCCTCCCTCTGTTATACCTCTTCCTCCCTCTGTTATACCTCTCCCTCCCTCTGTTATACCTCTCCCTCCCTCTGTTATCCCTCTCCCTCCCTCTGGTATCCCTCTCCCTCCCTCTGGTATCCTTCTCCCTCCCTCTGTTATCCCTCTCCCTCCCTCTGTTATCCCTCCCCCACCCTCTGTTATCCCTCTCCCTCCCTCTGGTATCCCTCTCCCTCCCTCTGTTATACCTCTCCCTCCCTCCCTCTGTTATCCCTCTCCCTCCCTCTGATGATTAAATAAAATAATATGCTCTAAGAGTCTGGATAAAGACATTAATTTTATTACATCCTGAAAAATAAGTATAAATGTGTATTTAACTTTAGGATATAGGGACTCCAATATTTATAGTACCAAAATTATCCAAAATGTATAGTGCACTCATTAACTAGTAAGCGTTTTCCTGGGACTAGTAGCATTTTAGGATAATTTTCAACCCCTGATTTTTTTTATATATATCTGTTATCTCTCTCCCACTCCTTTCCTCTGTTATCCCTCTCCCTCCCTCTGTTATCCCTCACCCTCCCTCTGTTATCCCTCCTCCTCCCTCTGTTATCCCCCCCTCCCTCTGTTATCCCTCCCCCTCCCTCTGTTATCCCCCTCCCTCCCTCTGTTATCCCCCTCCCTCCCTCTGTTATCCCTCCACTTTGTTACACTCATAAACTACCTATTAAACCCTAAACCGAGCCCCCCCCCCACATTGCAAACAATAAAATAAATATTTTAACCCCTAATCTGCAGAACCGGACATCGCCGCCACTTTAATAAATATATTAACCCCTAAACTGCCGCACTCCTGCATCGCATACACTAGTTAAATATTATTAAACCCTAATCTGCCGGCCCTAACATCGCCGACACCTACCTACATTTATTAACCCCTAATCTGCCGTCCCCAAGGTCACCGCCACTATAATAAAGTTATTAACCCCTAAACCTAAGTCTAAACCTAGCCCTAACACCCCCTAACAAATATAATTTAAATAAATCTAAAGAAAATTACTACAATTCACTAAATTATTCCTATTTAAAACAAAATACTTACCGATAAAATAAACCCTAAGATAGCTACAATATAACTAATAGTTACATTGTAGCTATCTTAGGGTTTATTTTTATTTTACAGGCAAATTTGTATTTATTTTAACTAGGTACAATAGTTATTAAATAGTTATTAACTATTTAATAACTACCTAGTTAAAATAATACAAATTTACCTGTAAAATAAAACCTAACCTAAGTTACAATTACACCTAACACTACACTATAATTAAATAAATTAAATAAAATTATCTAAAGTATGAAAAAAAACACTAAATTACAGAAAATAATAAAATAATTACAAGATTTTTTAAACTAATTACACCTACTCTAATCCCCCTAACAAAATAAAAAAGCCCCCCAAAATAAAAAAAAGCCCTACCCTACACTAAATTACAAATAGCCCTTAAAAGGGCCTTTTGCGGGGCATTGCCCCAAAGTAATCAGCTCTTTTACCTGTAAAAAAAAGTACAAATCCCCCCCCCAACTTTAAAACCCACCATCCACACAATCAATAGTGATGTTGCGAACTTAAAAATTTCGGTTCGCGAACGGCGGACTCGAACTTCTGCTATTTTTCGCAAACCGGCGAACCGCGTGAACCGCCATTGACTTCAATAGGCACATAAAACCCACAAGGACTCTTTCTGGCCACAATAGTGATGGAAAAGTTGTTTCAAGGGTACTAACACCTGGACTGTGGCATGCTGGAGGGGGAGCCATGTCAAAACTCCCATGGAAAATTACATTGTTGATGCAGAGTCTGCTTTTAACCCATAAAAGGGCCTAAATCACCTAACACTAATAAATTGTTTGCAATAACGTGCTTTAAAACATCAGTTATGATGTCGTATCGATCAGGTAGTGTAAGGGTTACACCTGCTTCACAGTGACAGACCAAACTCCAAGTGTAACGCACCGCAAACAACCGCAAACAGTCTATTTGCACAACCACGAGATAGATAGATAGATTTGATAGATACATACATAGCTCAATCGATGCAATATACATATGATCGATACAAATTACATAGATCAATAGATGCAATATCCATTTGATAGATACGAATGTTATCGATCCAAAGATGCAATATACATTTGATAGATACGAATTACATCAATCAAAAGATGCAATATACATTTTATAGATACGAATTACATCGATCAATAGATGCAATACACATTTGATAGATACGATTGATAGTTAGATAGATTTGATAGATAAATAGATAGATTTGAAAGATATATAATTTCCCTGACAGAGTATAACAATAAGACATGCGGTTTGGGACCCGTGGTGTGTTAAGTAGTACTATTCTTAGCAGTTTACTACTACCTGTTACTCCCCCTATCGGGGGAGGTCTATATGGCCTGCATTTTTGGAACAGGGAGATGGAAGAAGATAATTGGTATGTCCTCCTACTTCAAATTTGTCAAAAACACAAGTGGCTGTCTCAAAACAGTCCGGACACGAGATAGATAGATTTGATAGATAGATATACATAGATTGATAGTTAGATAGAATCGATAGAAGATAAATAGATAGATTTGATAGATATATAATTACCCTGGCAAAGTATAATAATTAAACATGCGGTCTGGGACCCATGGTAACTAGGTTGTGTTAAGTAGTACTATTCTTAGCATTTTCATCCCTGTAACTCCTCGTATCGGGGGAGGTCTATATGGCCTGCATGATTACCATGACAAATTATAACAAGGCACGCGGTCTGGGACCCATGGTAACTAAGTTGTGTTAAGTAGTACTTTTCTTAGCAGTTTAATCCCACTTACTCCCCCTTTCGGTGGAGGTCTATATGGCCTGCATGATTACCCTGACAAAGTATAACAACAAAACATGCGGTCTGGGACCCATGGCAACTAGGTTGTGTTAAGTAATACTATTGGCAGGCAGGAAACTGCAATTCAATTGCACTAGCAGACTGATGATTCACAATCTAAGAATTTTTTATTTTAAATATTTACAATACTGTTAGAACAAATATGATTGGTGTAACTAGTTGGCAAGTGGCCTGGCACACACGCTGGCAGGCAGGCAACTGCAATTCAATGGCACTAGCAGACTGATGATTCACAGGCAAAAAATTATTTATTTTAAATATTTACAATACGGTTATAACAAATATGATTGGTGGCAATAGTTGGCAGCAAGTGGGCCTGGCACACACGCTGGCAGGCAGGCAACTGCAATTAGATTACACTAGCAGACTGATATTTCACAGTCAAAAAATAATTATTTTTAATATTTACACTACTGTTATAACAAATATGATTGGTGGCACTAGTTGGCAAGTGGGCCTGGCACACACGCTGGCAGGCAGGCAGGCAACTGCAATTCAATTGCACTAGCAGGCTGATGATTCACAGACAAAAAAGATTTTATTTTAAATATTTACACTACTGTTATAACAAATATGATTCGTGGCACTAGTTGGAAAGTGGGCCTGGCACACATGCTGGCAGACAGGCAACTGCAATTAAATAACAATAGCAGACTGATGTAACAGTTTGTTTTTAAAAAAGTTACAAAAATGTTACAACAGATAGGAGTAATGGCACTCAGGATAGAACTAGGCACAGTATGTGCTGGCAGCCTGACACACAGGCTGGCACTAGTGGTGGCAGGCTGGCCTGTAAAATAAAATTAAATAACACTAGAAGACTGATGTAAAAGGTTTTTTTTTACAAAATTTAAAATAATGTTACACCAGATAGGAGTGGTGGACTGGCACTGAGGATGGAAGTAGGCACAGTATATGCTGGCAGCCTGACACACAGGCTGGCACTAATAGCAGCCGGGCTGGCCTGGCAACTAAAATTAAATAACACTAGAAGAGGACTGATGTAAAGAATTTTTTTTTAAAAAAAAATTTACACTAATGTTGTTACATCAGATATAAGTGGTGGAAAAAAGAGCTATTAAATCACACTATATGATGTGGGCCAGAAACACACAGGCCTGATGGAAAATGAAATTAGATTACACTAGCAAAATGATTTACAATTTTTTTTTTAAATTTAAAATAATGTTAAGCAGATATGAGTCGGGGCTGCTAGGGCAGCAATTAACCACAGTATGCTGAGTAAGCCAGAAAGACACACGCCTGATAGAAAATGAAACTAGATTACACTAGCAAAATGATTTAAACGCTTTTTTTTTAAATTTAAAATAATGTTAAGCAGATATGAGTTGTGGCTGCTAGGTAGGGCAGCAATTAACCACAGTATGCTTGCTGTGTAAGTCAGAAACACACAGGCCTGATGGAAAATGAAATTAGATTACACTAGCAAAATGATTTAAAAGTTTTTATTTTAAATTTAAAATAATGTTAAGAAGCTATGAGTGGTGGCTGGCTGCTAGGTAGGGCAGCAATTAACCACAGTATGCTCTGTAAGTCAGAAATACACAGGCCTGATAGAAAATGAAATTAGATTACACTAGCCAAATGATTTAAAAGTTTTTATTTTAAATTTAAAATAATGTTAAGAAGCTATGAGTGGTGGCTGGCTGCTAGGTAGGGCAGCAATTAACCACAGTATGCTCTGTAAGTCAGAAACACACAGGCCTGATAGAAAATAAAATTAGATTACACTAGCAACATTATTTAAAGGTTTTTTTTTTTAAATGTAAAAAAATTTTAAGCAGATATGAGTCGTGGCTGCTAGGTAGGGCAGCAGTTAACCACAGTATGCTCTGTAAGTCAGAAAAACACAGGCCTGATAGAAAAACATAATTTATGTAAGAACTTACCTGATAAATTCATTTCTTTCATATTAGCAAGAGTCCATGAGCTAGTGACGTATGGAATATACATTCCTACCAGGAGGGGCAAAGTTTACCAAACCTCAAAATGCCTATAAATACACCCCTCACCACACCCACAAATCAGTTTATAGCCAAGAAGTGGGGTGATAAGACAAAAGTGCGAAAGCATAAAAAATAAGGAATTGGAATAATTGTGCTTTATACAAAAAAATCATAACCACCACAAAAAGGGTGGGCCTCATGGACTCTTGCTAATATGAAAGAAATGAATTTATCAGGTAAGTTCTTACATAAATTATGTTTTCTTTCATGTAATTAGCAAGAGTCCATGAGCTAGTGACGTATGGGATAATGACTACCCAAGATGTGGATCTTCCACGCAAGAGTCGCTAGAGAGGGAGGGATAAAATAAAGACAGCCAATTCCGCTGAAAATAATCCACACCCAAAATAAAGTTTAAATCTTATAAAGAAAAAAACTGAAATTATAAGCAGAAGAATCAAACTGAAACAGCTGCCTGAAGTACTTTTCTACCAAAAACTGCTTCAGAAGAAGAAAACACATCAAAATGGTAGAATTTAGTAAAAGTATGCAAAGAAGACCAAGTTGCTGCTTTGCAAATCTGATCAACCGAAGCTTCATTCCTAAATGCCCAGGAAGTAGAAACTGACCTAGTAGAATGAGCTGTAATCCTTTGAGGCGGAGTTTTACCCGACTCGACATAAGCATGATGAATAAAGATTTCAACCAAGATGCCAAAGAAATGGCAGAGGCCTTCTGACCTTTCCTAGAACCGGAAAAGATAACAAATAGACTAGAAGTCTTTCGGAAATTCTTAGTAGCTTCAACATAATATTTTAAAGCTCTAACTACATCCAAAGAATGCAATGATCTCTCCTTAGAATTCTTAGGATTAGGACATAATGAAGGAACCACAATTTCTCTGCTAATGTTGTTAGAATTCACAACCTTAGGTAAAAATTTAAAAGAAGTTCGCAACACCGCCTTATCCTGATGAAAAATCAGAAAAGGAGACTCACAAGAAAGAGCAGATAATTCAGAAACTCTTCTAGCAGAAGAGATGGCCAAAAGAAACAAAACTTTCCAAGAAAGTAATTTAATGTCCAATGAATGCATAGGTTCAAACGGAGGATTTTGAAGAGCCCCCAGAACCAAATTCAAACTCCAAGGAGGAGAAATTGACTTAATAACAGGTTTTATACGAACCAAAGCTTGTACAAAACAATGACTATCAGGAAGATTAGCAATCTTTCTGTGAAAAAGAACAGAAAGAGCAGAGATTTGTCCTTTCAAGGAACTTGCAGACAAACCTTTATCCAAACCATCCTGAAGAAACTGTAGAATTCTTTGAATTCTAAAAGAATGAGAAACACCTCTGACTAAGAATCAAGCGTTCAATCTCCATACCTTTAAATTTAAGGATTTGAGATCCTGGTGGTAAAAAGGACCTTGCGACAAAAGGTCTGGTCTTAACGGAAGAGTCCATGGTTGGCAAGAGGCCATCCGGACAAGATCCGCATACCAAAACCTGTAAGGCCATGCTGGAGCCACCAGCAGAACAAACGAGCATTCCTTCAGAATCTTGGAGATTACTCTTGGAAGAAGAACTAGAGGCGGAAAGAAATAGGCAGGATGATACTTCCAAGGAAGTGACAATGCATCCACTGCTTCCGCCTGAGGATCCCTGGATCTGGACAGATACCTGGGAAGTTTCTTGTTTAGATGAGAAGCCATCAGATCTATTTCTGGAAGTCCCCACATTTGAACAATCTGAAGAAATACCTCTGGGTGAAGAGACCATTCGCCCGGATGTAACGTTTGGCGACTGAGATAATCCGCTTCCCAATTGTCTATACCTGGGATATGAACCGCAGAAATTATACAGGAGCTGGATTCCGCCCATACCAGTATTCGAGATACTTCTTTCATAGCCAGAGGACTGTGAGTCCCTCCTTGATGATTGATATATGCCACAGTTGTGACATTGTCTGTCTGAAAACAAATGAACGATTCTCTCTTTAGAAGAGGCCATGACTGAAGAGCTCTGAAAATTGCACGGAGTTCCAAAATATTGATTGGTAATCTCACCTCCTGAGATTCCCAAACCCCTTGTGCTGTCAGAGACCCCCAAACAGCTCCCCAACCTGTCAGACTTGCATCTGTTGAAATTACAGTCCAGGTCAGAAGAACAAAAGAAGCCCCCTGAATTAAACAATGGTGATCTGTCCACCACGTCAGAGAGTGTCGTACAATCGGTTTTAAAGATATTAATTGACATATCTTTGTGTAATCCCTGCACCACTGGTTCAGCATACAGAGCTGAAGAGGTCGCATGTGAAAACGAGCAAAGGGGATCGCGTCCGATGCAGCAGTCATAAGACCTAGAATTTCCATGCATAAGGCTACTGAAGGGAATGATTGAGACTGAAGGTTTCGACAAGCTGAGATCAATTTTAGACGTCTCTTGTCTGTCAGAGACAGAGTCATGGACACTGAATCCATCTGGAAACCTAAAAAGGTTACCCTTGTCTGAGGAATCAATGAACTTTTCGGTAAATTGATCCTCCAACCATGATCTCGAAGAAACAACACAAGTCGATTCGTATGAGATTCTGCTAAATGTGAAGACTGAGCAAGTACCAAGATATCGTCCAAATAAGGAAATACCCCAATACCCTGTTCTCTGATTACAGACAGAAGGGTACCGAGAACCTTTGTAAAAATTCTTGGAGCTGTTGCTAGGCCAAACGGCAGAGCCACAAACTGGTAATGCTTGTCTAGGAAAGAGAATCTCAGAAACTGATAGTGATCTGGATGAATCGGAATATGCAGATATGCATCCTGTAAATCTATTGTGGACATATAATGCCCTTGCTGAACAAAAGGCAGGATAGTCCTTATAGTTACCACTTTGAATGTTGGTATCCTTACATAACGATTCAATATTTTTAGATCCAGAACTGGTCTGAAGGAATTCTCCTTCTTTGGTACAATGAAGAGATTTGAATAAAACCCGAGCCCCTGTTCCAGAACTGGAACTGGAATAATTACTCCAGCCAACTCTAGATCTGAAACACATTTCAGAAATGCTTGAGCCTTCGCTGGATTTACTGGGACACGGGAAAGAAAAAATCTCTTTGCAGGAGGCCTTATCTTGAAGCCAATTCTGTACCTTTCTGAAACAATGTTCTGAATCCAAAGATTGTGAATTGAATTGATCCAAATTTCTTTGAGAAAATGTAATCTGCCCCCTACCAGCTGGACTGGAATGAGGGCCGCACCTTCATGTGGACTTGGGAGCTGGCTTTGGTTTTCTAAAAGGCTTGGATTTATTCCAGACTGGAGATGGTTTCCAAACTGATACCGCTCCTGTGGGTGAAGGATTAGGCTTTTGTTCCTTGTGACGAAAGGAACGAAAACGATTATTAGACCTAAATTTACCTTTAGATTTTTTATCCTGTGGTAAAAAAGTTCCTTTCCCCCCAGTAACAGTTGAGATAATAGAATCCAACTGAGAACCAAATAATGTATTACCCTGGAAAGAAAGGGAAAGCAAAGTTGACTTAGAAGACATATCAGCATTCCAAGTTTTAAGCCATAAAGCTCTTCTAGCTAAAATAGCTAGAGACATATACCTGACATCAACTCTAATGATATCAAAGATGGCATCACAAATAAAGTTATTAGCATGTTGAAGAAGATTAACAATGCTATAAGAATTATGATCGGATACTTGTTGCGCTAAAGCTTTTCAACCAAAAAGTTGAAGCTGCAGCAACATCCGCTAAAGATATAGCAGGTCTAAGAAGATTACCTGAACATAAGTAAGCTTTTCTTAGAAAGCATTCAATTTTCCTATCTAAAGGATCCTTAAAGGAAGTACTATCTGCCGTAGGAATAGTAGTACGTTTAGCAAGAGTGGAGATAGCCCCATCAACCTTAGGGATTTTGTCCCAAAACTCTAATCTGTCAGATGGCACAGGATATAATTGCTTAAAACGTTTAGAAGGAGTAAATGAATTACCCAAATTATTCCATTCCCTGGAGATTACTTCAGAAATAGCATCAGGGACAGGAAAAACTTCTGGAATAACTACAGGAGATTTAAAAACCTTATTTAAACGTTTAGATTTAGTATCAAGAGGACCAGAATCCTCTATTTCTAATGCAATTAAGACTTCTTTAAGTAAAGAATGAATAAATTCCCTTTTGAATAAATATGAAGATTTATCAGCATCAATCTCTGAAACAGAATCCTCTGAACCAGAGGAATCATTATCAGAATCAGAATGATGATGTTCATTTAAAAATTCATCTGAAAAATGAGAAGTTTTAAAAGACCTTTTACGTTTACTAGAAGGAGGAATAACAGACATAGCCTTCTTAATGGATTTAGAAACAAAATCTCTTATGTTAACAGGAACACTCTGAGTATTAGATGTTGATGGAACAGCAACAGGTAATGTAACATTACTAAAGAAAATATTATCTGCATTAACAAGTTTGTCATGACATTCATTACAAACAACAGCTGGAGGAACAGATACCACAAGTTTACAGCAGATACACTTAACTTTGGTAGATCCAGCACCAGGCAGCGACTTTCCAGAAGTATCTTCTGACTCAGGGTCAATCCGGGACATCTTGCAATATGTAATAGAAAAAACAACATATAAAGCAAAATTGATCAAATTCCTTAAATGACAGTTTCAGGAATGGGAAAAAAGCCAGTGAACAAGCTTCTAGCAACCAGAAGCAATAAATAATGAGACTTAAATAATGAGACTTAAATAATGTGGAGACAAAAGTGACGCCCATATTTTTTATCGCCAAAAAATATGCCCACATTATTTGGCGCCTAAATGCTTTTGGCACCAAAAATGATGCCACATCCGGAACGCCGACACTTTTGGTGCAAAAAAACGTCAAAAAATGACGCAACTTCCGGCGACACGTATGACGCTGGAAACAGAAAATAATTTTTTGCGCCAAAAAAGTCTGTGCCAAGAATGACGTAATAAAATGAAGCATTTTCAGCCCCCGCGAGCCTAACAGCCCACAGGGAAAAAAGTCAAATTTTTAAGGTAAGAAAAAAATGATTTATTCATATGCATTATCCCAAATATGAAACTGACTGTCTGCAATAAGGAACATTGAACATCCTGAGTCAAGGCAAATAAATGTTTGAACACATATATTTAGAACTTTATATAAAAGTGCCCAACCATAGCTTAGAGTGTCACAGAAAATAAGACTTACTTACCCCAGGACACTCATCTACATGTAGTAGAAAGCCAAACCAGTACTGAAACGAGTATATCGTCGATCTGAAAAGGGAGGTAAGAGATGAATCTCTACGACCGATAACAGAGAACCTATGAAATAGACCCCGTAGAAGGAGATCATTGAATTCAAATAGGCAATACTCTCCTCACATCCCTCTGACATTCACTGCACGCTGAGAGGAAAACCGGGCTCCAACCTGCTGCGGAGCGCATATCAACGTAGAATCTAGCACAAACTTACTTCACCACCTCCATAGGAGGCAAAGTTTGTCAAACTGAATTGTGGGTGTGGTGAGGGGTGTATTTATAGGCATTTTAAGGTTTGGGAAACTTTGCCCCTCCTGGTAGGAATGTATATCCCATACGTCACTAGCTCATGGACTCTTGCTAATTACATGAAAGAAAAAAATATATATATATTTTTTTATTATTATTATTTATAGGGTCACACTCAAGACTGGCCAAGAATAAAAATGAAGCTTACATGCTTTAGCTGACACTGGAATCAATCAACTAACAATGACATTTCTATATTGCTGAATAGTGTAAATATATTTTCATGCATTACCTGACTACAGAAAAGCTTTTTTTCCACCTTTAGAGAAGTAATTCTAGCCACAAAAATAAAAACCTCCTCACCACCTCCATAGGAGGCAAAGTTTGTAAAACTGATTTGTGGGTGTGGTGAGGGGTGTATTTATAGGCATTTTGAGGTTTGGGAAACTTTGCCCCTCCTGGTAGGAATGTATATCCCATACGTCACTAGCTCATGGACTCTTGCTAATTACATGAAAGAAATGAAATTAGATTACACTAGCAAAATGATTTAAAAGGTTTTTTTTTAACTTTAAAATAATGTTAAGCAGATATGAGTGATGGCTGGCTGCTAGGTAGGGCAGCAATTAACCACAGTATGCTCTGCAAGTCAGAAACACACAGGCCTGATAGAAAATGACATTAGATTACACTAGCAAAATGATTTAAACGTTTTTTTTGAAAAATTTAAAATAATGTTAAGCAGATATGAGTCGTGGCTGCTAGGTAGGGCAGCAATTAACCACAGTATGCTTGCTGTCTATGTCAGAAACACACAGGCCTGATAGAAAATTAAATTAGATTACACTAGCAAAATGATTTAAAAGTTTTTTTTTTAACTTTAAAATAATGTTAAGCAGCTATGAGTGGTGGCTGGCGGCTAGGTAGGGCAGCAATTAACCACAGTATGCTATATAAGTCAGAAACACACAGGCCTGATAGAAAATAAAATTAGATTACACTAGCAAAATGATTTAAAGTTTTTTTTTTTTAAATTTAAAATAATGTTAAGCAGATATGAGTTGTGGCTTCTAGGTAGGGCAGCAATTAAACACAGTATGCTCTGTAAGTCAGAAACACACAGGCCTGATAGAAAATGAAATTAGATTACACTAGCAAAATGATTTAAAAGTTTATTTTTTAACTTTAAAATAATGTTAAGCAGATATGAGTGGTGGCTGGCTGCTGCTAGGACAGCAATTAACCACAGTATGCTGAGTAAACCAGAAACACACAGGCCTGATAGAAAATGAAATTAGATTACACTAGCAAAATGATTTAAACTTTTTTTTTGAAAAATTTAAAATAATGTTAAGCAGATATGAGTCGTGGCTGCTAGGTAGGGCAGCAATTAACCACAGTATGCTTGTTGTGTAAGTCAGAAACACACAGGCCTGATAGAAAATGAAATTAGATTACACTAGCAAAATGATTTAAAAGTTTTCATTTTAAATTTAAAATAATGTTAAGCAGATATGAGTGGTGGCTGGCTGCTAGGTAGGGCAGCAATTAACCACAGTATGCTCTGTAAGTCAGAAACACACAGGCCTGATAGAAAATAAAATTAGATTACACTAGCAAAATGATTTAAAGGTTTTTTTATATTTAAAAAAATGTTAAGCAGATATGAGTCGTGGCTGCCAGGTAGGGCAGCAATTAACCACAGTATGCTCTGTAAGTCAGAAACACACAGGCCTGATAGAAAATGAAATTAGATTACACTAGCAAAATGATTTAAAAGTTTTTTTTTTTAAATTGAAAATAATGTTAAGCAGATATGAGTGGTGGCTGGCACAGAGCAATGAACCACAGTATATGCTGTGTGAGCCTGAGAGACACAGGCCTTATAGAAAATGAAATTAGATTACACTAGCAAAATAATTTCAAAGTTTTGTTGGTTAAATTTAAACTAATGTTAAGCAGATATCAGTGGTGGCACTAATCACAGCCAGTATATGCTGTGAGCCTCACACACAGGCTGAAAGCCAGGCAAATGCAAAGAAAAATACAAAGAAAAAAAAAACAAAAAACGACTGAAGTTATAGCCCTAAAAAGGGCTTTTTGAGGTGCTGTCCTTGCAGCAGAGATGAGATGAGTCCTTCAGGACTGTGGTGGACACTAAATACACTAGCCTAGCTATCTATTTCCCTATTATGTCAGCAGCAGCAACACTAAATGCTCCTCTCACTAAGAAAGCAAGATCGTAATGAGTCTAAAATGGCTGCTGCCATGGAGCTGGGAGAGTCTGTGAGGGAGTGTCTGCTGCTGATTGGCTTAAATGTGTCAGAAGGCTGTGACATACAGGGTCAAAGTTTACTCAATGATGACACATAGGGGGCGAATCGAACATCGCATATGTTTGCCCGCAGCGGCGAACGTGAACAAGCTATGTTCGCAGTGAACTGTTCTCCGGTGAGCAGTTCGCGACATCACTAACAACCAACCCTACTCTAAAACCCACCCAATCCCCCCTTAAAAAACCTAACACTAACCCCTTGAAGATCACCCTACCGTGAGACGTCTTCACCCAACGGGGCAGAAGTGGACCTCCAGACGGGCCGAAGTCTTCACCCAACCGGGCAGAAGTGGACCTCCAGACGGGCAGAAGTCTTCATCCAGATGGCATCTTCTATCTTCATCCATCCGGCGCGGATGTGGAGCATCCTCTTCTAACGACGTCCGACGACTGAATGATGGTTCCTTTAAATGACGTCATCCAAGATGGCATCCCTTCAATTCCTATTGGCTGTTCCAATCAGCCAATAGAATGCCAGTTCAATCCTATTGGCTGATTGCATCAGCCAATAGGATTTTTTCTACCTTAATTCAGATTGGCTGATAGAATTCTATCAGCCGATCGGAATTGAAGGGACGCCATCTTGGATGACGTCATTTAAAAGAACCTTCCTTCAATCGTCGGCCGTCATTAGAAGAGGTTGGGTGAAGACTTCTGCCCATCTGGAGGTCCACTTCTGCCCGGTTGGGTGAAGACGTCTCAGGGTAGGGTGATTTTCAAGGGGTTAGTGTTAGGTTTTCTTAAGGGGGGATTGGGCGGGTTTTAGAGTAGGGTTGGTTGTGTGGGTGGTGGGTTTTAATGTTGTGGGGTATTTGTACTTTTGTTTTACAGGTAAAAGAACTGATTAATTTGGGGTAATGCTCCCCAAAAGGCCCTTTTAAGGGCTATTTGT
Organism: Bombina bombina; assembly: GCF_027579735.1. Classification (NCBI taxonomy): domain Eukaryota; kingdom Metazoa; phylum Chordata; class Amphibia; order Anura; family Bombinatoridae; genus Bombina; species Bombina bombina. Next base: position 111,337,064 of record NC_069508.1, on the reverse strand, counting down.
AATTTAGTGTAGAGTTTTTTTTATTTTGAGGGGCTTTTTTATTTTGTTAGGGGGATTAGAGTAGGTGTAATTAGTTTAAAAAATCTTGTAATTATTTTATTATTTTCTGTAATTTAGTGTTTTTTTCATACTTTTGATAATTTTATTTAATTGTATTTAATTTATTTAATTATAGTGTAGTGTAGTGTTAGGTGTAATTGTAACTTAGGTTAGGTTTTATTTTACAGGTAAATTTGTATTATTTTAACTAGGTAGTTATTAAATAGTTAATAACTATTTAATAACTATTGTACCTAGTTAAAATAAATACAAATTTGCCTGTAAAATAAAAATAAACCCTAAGATAGCTACAATGTAACTATTAGTTATATTGTAGCTATCTTAGGGTTTATTTTATCGGTAAGTATTTAGTTTTAAATAGGAATAATTTAGTGAATTTTAGTAATTTTCTTTAGATTTATTTAAATTATATTTGTTAGGGGGTGTTTTAGAGTAGGGTTGGTTGTGTGGGTGGTGGGTTTTAATGTTGTGGGGTATTTGTACTTTTGTTTTACAGGTAAAAGAGCTGATTACTTTGGGGCAATGCCCCACAAAAGGCCCTTTTAAGGGCTATTTGTAATTTAGTGTAGGGTAGGGTTTTTTTTATTTTGGGGGGCTTTTTTATTTTGTTAGGGGGATTAGAGTAGGTGTAATTAGTTTAAAAAATCTTGTAATTATTTTATTATTTTCTGTAATTTAGTGGGGGGGGTACTTTAGATAAAAAAAAAATTGTAATTGTAATAGTTTAGATCATTAATTTAATTATAGTGTAGTGTCAGGTGCAATTGTAACTTAGGTTAGGTTTTATTTTATAGGTAAATTTGTCTTTATTTTAACTAGGTAGTTATTAAATAGTTAATAGCTATTTAATAACTATTGTACCTAGTTAAAATAAATACAAAGTTGCCTGTAAAATAAAAATAAACCCTAAGCTAGCTACAATGTAACTATTAGTTATATTGCAGCTAGCTTAGGATTTATTTTATAGGTAAGTATTTAGTTTTAAATAGGAATAAATTTAGGTAATTGTAGTAATTTTATTTAGATTTATTTAAATTATATTTAAGTTAGCGGGGGTTAGGGTTAGACTTAGGTTTAGGGGTAAATAACTTAATTATAGTGGTGGCGACGTTGGGGGCAGCAGATTAGGGGTTAATACTTGTAGTTAGGTTGCAGCAACATTGGGGACGGCAGATTAGGGGTTAATAAATATAATGTAGGGTTTGGCGATGTTGGGGGCAGCAGATTAGGGGTTCATAGGGATAATGTAGGTTGCGGCGGTGTCCGGAGCGGCAGATTAGGAGTTAATAATATAATGTAGGTGTCGGCGATGTCGGGGACGGCAGATTAGGGGTTAATAAGTGTAAGATTAGGGGTGTTTAGACTCAGGGTTCATGTTAGGCGTAGACATAACTTCTTTTTCCCCATAGGAATCAATGGGGCTGCGTTAGGAGCTTTACGCTTTTTTTTTGCAGGTTTTAGTTTTTTTTTCAGCCGGCTATGGGGAAATCATGCACAAGCACATTTTACCTGCTCACCGCTAACATAAGCAGCGCTGGTAATGAGGTGAGATGTGGAGCTAAAAACCTGTAATACCAGCGCTGTCTGTAAGTGAGCGGTGAGCATAAAAACTGCTCGTTAGCACCGCACAGCTTCTAACGCAAAACTCATAATCTAGGTGATAGTTTGGCATCTTACTCCTGAGAATTGTGGAATTTTTCTGATTGGCTGCATTATGCCATTAGGTCTATTTCTGGTAATCTACAATGTTCCCTCATCTGCACAAAGACTATTAAGACTTACTTCCATTCTATTAAAACAAATTGGTGTCTGCTGACATAATGCTTGAGTGTTCTGGAAACCAGAAAGGTGTAGTGTTGTTGTTAAGCTGTTTAGCAGAATTGAAGCCAAGGGCAAAAAAGGTCAGTTTAGTGAATATCTTCTGTTCTGCCTTTATGTCAGAGATATGACACAGTTGTCTTGTTGTCTCAAAAAAATCTTTACAGACATTTGTTTCAAAACATGCTGGAAGTGTTAAAGTGCTAAGGCGACAACATATATAAGACATTGATAGAAAATGTGATATCTCTGTTGCTAAAGGCTTTAGGTTTTGACATGAGGCTCCACAAATGTGATGATTATAATATGCAGTTAAATGTACAAAATTGTGGTCTAATAACGTAAGATCTATTCAAAGAACCTCTGTATTCATCTACCAGTGTAGATATTTTTTTAGATCCTTCCAAGTAGTCTCAATAATGAAGCCAAAGAAAGGTTGCCATTTACTTATGAACACAGGCTATTATCTGATCTATGTGTCACCAAGATTGGTCTTACCCGTGAACCACAAGGAAAAGACATGAGTTGCTGAAGACCAGAACCACTAGGCACCAGAAAGACCCAGTTGGAGACAAAAGTGCACTTTGAATCCTCATATAATCTTGTACAACAATAATAAGGACTTAAGAGTAGCACAACCAATGAACACAATGCCGGTTTACAAACCAGAGATGGCTGAGACATATCTAAAAAAAAAGGCACCAACACTTGCCTTATTCGTCAAGCAGACTATGAAATAGAGCTTCAGTTCTGGTGTACATGGACAGAACTAAAACTGGGTGGGTCTGCTATGTGTTGTTTTTTGACAAGGATGACCTTGTTTTTCTAAAGTAATGTGACCCCCTAATTACCCTTTTAATGAAAAGCGATTATATAGAAAGAAAATACTTTGATCAAAAAATGTATGTGTGGCATCATAATATATGTATTACAAAAAAAAAAAACCTTTTAATATTAATAGCTCATCCTCAGCTCTAATTTTTTGTGACACTCTTAACAAAGGTTTGTGACAACCCAATGGCTCTTGGGAACAAGTTAAATATCACTGCTCTAATGTCCCAGATGTATCAGGTATTAGCCTTAGGCTTTACTATCCAGCTGTTATTTTAACAGCATTGACAATATTTTTTTAATAGAGATGAAGGGAGTACGTGTAACTATCAACCTATCTAAGTGCAATATATAAATGTGTGTAAGGGATGTGACTGTTAATGCATGTGTGCTGTATTCAGGTCTGCACTGGAAACAAAAATAGGCCGAGGTATTTTATAGCAGAGAAACCCACTCACCCACCTTCTATTGTTTAGCAAAAACCTAAAACTGATAAATAAAATGTAATATTTTAATTTTGTAACACTCTTCTGTCGTATTTTGTTTGTCAGTTCTAATTAAATAGTAAATTGCAATGTAATTAAAAACAAACAGAAGCTATTAAAATTCACATTTGAATAAAGAATAATCACTGATTGTTTTTCAGCCTGTGTAGTTAAAGTCTCTAAAAATAACAGGGAGGTTGGCAGCATTGGTCCTGGCCTGGATCACAGATACAGCAAAACAATAGGAAGAAGGACAGGGATGGCCCTACATCATTCACAAATAATAAAGCCTTTGACAGGACAAGGTTTAAACAACTGGTCCACAACTGCCCCCGGCCCACTGGGCAACTGCCCTGTATCAGGCCCAGACTGGCCGCAGGACAAATGCCCGTGTGCCGGGCTCTTGATTGGTCCTTCCTGCTATATGGAGGCCCCGCCCTCTCTTTAAATGGGTAACAATAGAAAAGCTTTTATATTCTGCTTATTTTGTAAAGCAGAAAGTACATTCTCTGCCTGGCTGTTAAGCATTGGTGCTTGTCTATTATGGCTACCTAACTAACTGAGGTCTAACTGATGTGGGCTGCTCTGCCTTTAAATGCCCAGGGATATTTTTGGTCTCAGTCCAGTCCTGTATAGCCCTGACATCCATGAGAAGACTAAATAACTGTCTTTGTCCCAGTCCAGTCCTGTATAGCCCTGACATCCATGAGAAGAGTAAATGACTGTCTTTGTCCCAGTCCAGTCCTGTATAGCCCTGACATCCATGAGAAGAGTAAATGACTGTCTTTGTCCCAGTCCAGTCCTGTATAGCCCTGACATCCATGAGAAGAGTAAATGACTGTCTTTGTCCCAGTCCAGTCCTGTATAGCCCTGACATCCATGAGAAGACTAAATGACTGTCTTTGTCCCAGTCCAGTCCTGTATAGCCCTGACATCCATGAGAAGAGTTAATGACTGTCTTTGTCTCAGTCCAGTCCTGTATAGCCCTGACATCCATGAGAAGAGTAAATGACTGTCTTTGTCCCAGTCCAGTCCTGTATAGCCCTGACATCCATGAGAAGACTAAATGACTGTCTTTGTCCCAGTCCAGTCCTGTATAGCCCTGACATCCATGAGAAGAGTAAATGACTGTCTTTGTCCCAGTCCAGTCCTGTATAGCCCTGACATCCATGAGAAGAGTAAATGACTGTCTTTGTCCCAGTCCAGTCCTGTATAGCCCTGACATCCATGAGAAGAGTAAATGACTGTCTTTGTCCCAGTCCAGTCCTGTATAGCCCTGACATCCATGAGAAGAGTTAATGACTGTCTTTGTCTCAGTCCAGTCCTGTATAGCCCTGACATCCATGAGAAGAGTAAATGACTGTCTTTGTCCCAGTCCAGTCCTGTATAGCCCTGACATCCATGAGAAGAGTAAATGACTGTCTTTGTCCCAGTCCAGTCCTGTATAGCCCTGACATCCATGAGAAGAGTTAATGACTGTCTTTGTCCTCCGTATATTTTTAGTCATTTTGTCTAAGGCACCTGTTTCAATAATCTAATGACATCCTTCCTAAAGAGTTAATATTTTATGACACACACATACATATTTTATATGAAATATAGATACATGTCTTACCCTAGTTATATGCATATAAATATGCTAGCACAAAAAAAGATTCTTATTTCAAGATTGGTTAGTAAAAGTAACAACTCTTGTATTTCTTTATTAATATATTTCTAGTATATTAGGTAATTATAAATAAAATACTGCAGTCTACTATAAATAATCCATCATTTAGTTTATCTGTATCGATCTAAGCCTAAGTGCCAGGATTTTATACAGTGAAAAGTAAATAAATATCACATTGTGCACAGTGGTAAATAAAAAATGTAGGTTAGAAGCGCTACATCATAAAACATTTTGAAATTGGAAATTATTCTGACCTTAGGTCTTGCAGCTTATAGGTTTGAGACCAGCTGAGGGATTGCTCTGTACCTGACAAATAATAAGAAAAAAAAATGAATTGTGGCCCTCCTGGAATACTCTCACTCACGACGTACAGAACTTCCTTTATTCTATTTGGAGTTGCTTTAACTGATTGTCAAAACAGCTTATTTGAGAGTAAATGCAGGAGGGGAAATATATAAGAAAGAAATCATTTTAATTGTGGTTCAAACGCTTTAGATAGAGATTGTGATTTTAAACAACTTCCCAATTTACTTCTATTATCTAATTTGTTTTGTTCTCCTGGTATCCTTTGTTGAAAAGAATACCCAGGTAGGCTCAGGAGCTGCTGATTGGTGGCTGCACATATATGACTCATGTTATTGGCTCTCCCAATGCATTAAATTGGTATAATTTATTTTACTTGTTTTTTTAGAAAAGAGAGAAAAGTTATATATATATATATATATATATATATATATATATATATATACACTGCTCAAAAAAATAAAGGGAACACTTAAACAACACAATGTATCTCCAAGTCAATCACACTTCTGTGAAATCAAACTGTCCACTTAGGAAGCAACACTGAGTGACAATCAATTTCACATGCTGTTGTGCAAATGGGATAGACAACAGGTGGAAATTATAGGCAATTAGCAAGACACCCCCAATAAAGGAGTGGTTCTGCAGGTGGTGACCACAGACCCCTTCTCAGTTCCTATGCTTTCTGGCTGATGTTATGGTCACTTTTGAATGCTGGTGGTGCTTGCACTCTAGTGGTAGCATGAGACGGAGTCTACAACCCACACAAGTGGCTCAGGTTGTGCAGCTCATCCAGGATGGCACATCAGTGCGAGCTGTGGCAAGAAGGATTGCTGTGTCTGTCAGCGTAGTGTCCAGAGCATGGAGGCGCTACCAGGAGACAGGCCAGTACATCAGGAGACGTGGAGGAGGCCGTAGGAGGGCAACAACCCAGCAGCAGGACCGCTACCTCCGCCTTTGTGCAAGGAGGAACAGGAGGAGCACTGCCAGAGCCCTGCAAAATGACCTCCAGCAAGCCACAAATGTGCATGTGTCTGCTCAAACGGTCAGAAACAGACTCCATGAGGGTGGTATGAGGACCCAACGTCAACAGGTGGGGGTTGTGCTTACAGTCCAACACCGTGCAGGACGTTTGACATTTGCCAGAGAACACCAAGATTGGCAAATTCGCCACTGGCGCCCTGTGCTCTTCACAGATGAAAGCAGGGGCACACTGAGCACATTTGACAGATGTGACAGTCTGGAGACGCCGTGGAGAACGTTCTGCTGCCTGCAACATCCTCCAGCATGGCCAGTTTGGCAGTGGGTCAGTAATGGTGTGGGGTGGCATTTCTTTGAGGGGCCGAACAGCCCTCCATGTGCTCGCCAGAGGTAGCCTGACTGCCATTAGGTATCAAGATGAGATCCTCAGACCCCTTGTGAGACCATATGCTGGTGCGGTTGGCCCTGGGTTCCTCCTAATGCAAGACAATGCTAGACCTCATGTGGCTGGAGTGTGTCAGCAGTTCCTGCAAGACGAAGGCATTGATGCTATGGACTGGCCCTCCCGTTCCCCAGACCTGAATCCAATTGAGCACATCTGGGACATCATGTCTCGCTCCATCCACCAACTTCACTTTGCACCACAGACTGTCCAGGAGTTGGTGGATGCTTTAGTCCAGGTCTGGGAGGAGATCCCTCAGGAGACCATCCGCCACCTCATCAGGAGCATGCACAGGCGTTGTAGGGAGGTCATACAGGCACGTGGAGGCCACACACACTAATGAGCCTCATTTTTACTTGTTTTAAGGACATTACATCAAAGTTGGATCTGCCTGTAGTGTGTTTTTCCACTTTAATCTTGAGTGTGACTCCAAATCCAGACCTCCATGGGTTGAAAATTTTGATTTCCATTTTTTCATTTTTTGTGATTTTGTTGTCAGCACATTCAACTATGTAAAGAACAAAGTATTTAATTAGAATATTTTATTCATTCAGATCTAGGATGTGTTATTTTAGTGTTCCCTTTATTTTTTTGAGCAGTGTATATATATATATATATATATATATATATATATATATATATATAGTTCTCGTACTCCATGCACTCACTACCAACGTTAAAAACTTATATATGCCCGGGGGTCTCCTCCCAAATATGCACATACAAAACCTCCAAATATGAGGGCACTCTCAGGACTTTTTGCCAAAATATTATTTATTCAATACAAGCAATTTCCATCCAAAATCAAATCACTATTGCGACGCAGCGTACCTGTTGAATGTTTGATAAATTGGAAAAAGGGTCAAATAGAGTCGAATGTGAATTTGAAACACCTGGGATGACGCAAGCATCAATCTGTATCCAATTGAGATCGCGGGAGTGCATATTACGTCACACATTTCAACATTTGACGATCTTGATGCTTTGTTAACTACAGCGGATCAATCTTGTCTAAAATTTGATGTGGGATTCAAGCGCATTATCAGTTGAAGCTTCGATAATTATCCCCCAATGTATTTTGAATTCATTGTTGTATATTTCAAATGTGACTTCTAAATTTATCAAGCATGACTTCACTTATATTATCAATGAATTTATTTAATGGACATTCCTGCCAATAATATTTATAGCTGTCTTAAAGGGACAGTAAAATCAAAAGTAAACTTTCATGATTCAGATAGAGCATGCAATTTGACATAACTTTCCAATTTACTTCAATTATCTAGTTTTATTTGTTCCTTTGCTATCCTTTAATGAAAAGCATACCTGGGTAGACTCAGGAGAAGCAATGCCCATACTAGGAGATAGCTGCTGATTGCTGGATACACTTATATATCCAGTTTCATTGGCTCACCAGATGTGTTCAGCTAGATACTATGGGGCATATGTATCAAGCTCCGTATGGGGCTTGATGGTCCCTGTTTCTGGCGAGCCTGCAGGCTCGCCAGAAACAGCAGTTGTGAAGCAGCGGTCACAAAGACCGCTGCTCCATAACCTATCCGCCTGCTCTGAGCAGGCGGACACACATCGCCGGAAATCAACCCGATCGAGTACGATCGGTTGATTGACACCCCCTGCTGGTGGCCGATTGGCCGCGAGTCTGCAGGGGGCGGCGTTGCACCAGCAGCTCTTGTGAGCTGCTGGTGCAATGCTGAATATGGCGAGCGTATTGCTCGCCGTATTCAGCGAGGTCTGGCGGACCTGATCCGCAGTGTAGGATCAGGTCCGCCAGCCCTTGATAACTGGAGGCCCATGAGTATGAAGCATATTTGAATAAGTATATTTCCTTATAGGCAAAATGATATTGGTGCTAAATTAGTAACGATGTTGATATTATATTTAAGAAAATCAGTAAGCGCTTTCATCTGGTTAAAGACACTTAGATCTAGCTCTTTAAAAACATATATGATTAAAAAAGGGAAGCTAATAAAAAAATAACTTATGGTAAAAGAATTACAAATAACAATAAATGCAGTTATCAAAAAAAAGAAAAGAAAACCTGCACATGAATTTGTATTAATAGTTGAAAAGTGTTTTAATTAGATATAAAAAAACAATAAATAACATTTGAATACAATTAAATGTTACACTTGCATTACAAAAAACAAAGAATGTTGTCCCCAATAGCTGTTTGATTAAACAGCTTTTATATTTAATTAAAACACTTCTTAAAGGGACATTCCAGCCAAAATTGGAATCCACATGGATGCATTTCAGTTTTCAATAGAAGTATTTTTGTAATATACATGTATTAGCGAAAATGCTTCTAATAAAAGCTTTAGCTGTTTCAAAAGTGTAGTTAAGTGTGCACCGTGCACCAGCATTTCAAACACAGCACTTGCTCAGAGAGCCTAAGGCCTAGATTACGAGTTTTGCAGTAGCTGAAAAAGCAGCGTTTACAGGTGCTAACGCTGCTTTTTTACTTCCGCTGGTATTACGAGTCTTGCAGGTTTAGGGTCACCGCACACTATTTTGGCCTTACCGCAAAGCGACTTACGTAAATTCCGTAAAGTCTTTTTTCTATGGGATTTCCATAGGGCTGGTATTACGAGTCTGTCCTGGGAGGCCAAAAAGTGAGCAGTAGACCCTCTACCGACAAGATTCCTAACACATTTGAAAGTCAGTAGTTAAGAGTTTTACGCTACAAAGCTGTAACATAAAACTCATAACTAAAGTGCTAAAAAGTACACTAACACCCATAAACTACCTATTAACCGCTAAACCGAGGACCTCCCTCATTGCAAACACTAAATAAAATTATTAACCCCTAATCTGCCACTCCAGACATCGCCGCCACTAGAATAAACATATTAACCCCTAAACCGCCACACTCCCGCCTCACAAACACTAGTTAAATATTATTAACACCTAATCTGCTGCCCCTAACATCGCCGCCACCTACATTATACTTATTAACCCCTAATATTCCGCCCCAATCTCGCAGCAACCTACCTAAACTTATTAACCCCTAATCTGCCACCCCCAACGTCGCCGCCACTATACTAAATGTATTAACCCCTAAATCTAAGTATAACCCTAACACCCCCTAATTTAAATATAATTTAAATAAATCTAAATAAAATTACATCATTAACCAAATGATTCCTATTTAGAACTAAATACTTACCTATAAAATAAACCCTAAACTAGCTACAATATAACTAATAGTTACATTGTATCTAGCTAAGGGTTTATTTTTATTTTACAGGCAACTTTGTATTTATTTTAACTAGGTAGAAAAGTTATTAAATAGTTATTAACTATTTACTAACTAGCTAAAATAAATTCAAAAGTACTCGTAAAATAAAACCTAACCTAAGTTACAATAACACTACACTATAACTAAATAAATTAACTAAATTAAATACAATTAATTAAATTAAATTCAATTAGCTAAAGTACAAAAAAAACAAAACACTAAATTACAGAAAATAATAAACAAATTACAAAATATTTAAACTAATTACACCTAATCTAATAGCCCTATCAAAATAAAAAAGCCCCCCCCAAAATAAAAAAAATCCCTAGCCTAAACTAAACTACCAATAGCCCTTAAAAGGGCCTTTTGCGGGGCATTGCCCCAAAGAAATCAGCTCTTTTACCTGTAAAAAAAAACAAACAAACAACCCCTCAACAGTTAAAACCCACCACCCACACAACCAACCCCCCCAAATAAAATACTATCTAAAAAAAAACTAAGCTCCACATTACCCTGAAAAGGGCATTTAGATGGGCATTGCCCTTAAAAGGGCAGTTATCTCTATTGCAGCTGCCCGTCTGGAGGACCACTCCTGCCCGGCTTGGATGAAGACTTCTGCCCGTCTGGAGGACCACTTCGCCCGTCTTGGATGAAGGCTTCTCCCGGTAAGTCGATCTTCAGGGGGTTAGTGTTAGGTTTTTTTAAGGGTGTATTGGCTGGGTTTTATTTTTAGGTTAGGGCTTTGGGCTGCAATAGACCTAACTGCCATTTTAAGGGCAATGCCCATCCAAATGCCATTTTCAGGGCAATTGGGAGCTTAGGTTTTTATTTGGGGGGTTGGTTGTGTGGGTGGTTGGTTTTACTGTTGGGGGGGTTGTATATTATTTTTTTAACACGTAAAAGATCTGATTTCTTTTGGGCAATGCCCCGCAAAATGCCCTTTTAAGGGCTATTGGTAGTTTAGTTTAGGCTAGGGTTTTTTTTATTTATTTTTTTTTGGGGGGGGGGCATTTTTTTATTTTTATAGGGCTCTTAGATTAGGTGTAATTAGTTTAAATATTTTGTAATTTGTTTATTATTTTCTGTAATTTAGTGGGGGGGGTTGCACTTTAGCTAATTTAATTTAATTTATTTAATTGTATTTAATTTAGTTAATTTATTTAATTATAGTGATAAATCCTGTGAAAACCAACAGGTCACGAGGGGACGTACAGCCAATTGGGAACCAGCAAGCACCCACACCTCCGGAACACAGCTCCAATCGTCAGTGCCAATGAGGGGGGTGTGTTGAAGTGGATAACTGACGTCACCCGAGCCACTCGCCTCCCTCAGCAAGTTTGGCAATAAGTTTGAGGGTAACTAAGAGGTCACCCTCTAAGAGGTCCCGGCCTGTGATATCTGGCATTATCAAGTGCCTCCTCGTTTGTGAGTTTCCTTTCGTTCTAATATTGTTGTTTCCTGAATTGACAATATTACCCTATGTGGCTCCTTCTTATTCCTTTTCACAGGATTTATCTCTGACCATCCATCTGGGGAGAGCTGCCTCTGACTTGATCGTTTTCGGACCATCATTGTTACCCTTAGCGCATCTCTATAGGGTGTCTAATCCCTATTTTTTCTTCTAGTGTTAGATGTTAGTGTAACTTAGGTTAGGTTTTATTTTATAGGTACTTTTGTATTTATTTTAGCTAGGTAGTTATTAAATAGTTAATAACTATTTAGTAACTATTCTACCTAGTTATAATAAATACAAACTTGGCTGTAAAATAAAAATAAACCCTAAGATAGATACAATGTAACTATTAGTTATATTGTAGCTAGCTTAGGGTTTATTTTATAGGTAAGTAATTATTTTTAAATAGGAATTATTTAGTTAATGATAGGAGATGTTATTTAGATTTATTATAATTATATTTGTTAGGGGGTGTTAGGGTTACACTTAGATTTAGGGGTTAATAACTTTAATATAGTGGTGGCGACGTTGGGGACGGCAGATTAGGGGTTAACAAGTGTAGGTAAGGTTGCGGCGACATTGGGGAAGGCAGATTAGGGGTTAATAAACATAATGTAGGTGGCGGCAATGTTGGGGGCAGCAGATTAGGGGTTCATAACTATAATGTAGGTGGCAGCGGTCTCCGGAGCGGCAGATTAGGGATTAATAATTATAATGTAGGTGTCGGGGATGTCGGGGGTGGCAGATTAGGGGTTAATAAGTGTAAGATTAGGGGTGTTTCATGTTAGGGTGTTTGGTGTAAACATAAATTTTATTTCCCCATAGGAATCAATGGGGCTGCGTTACTGAGCTGCTTTTTTGCAGGTGTTAGACTTTTTTTCAGCTGGCTCTACCCGTTGATTCCTATGGGAAAATAGTGCACGAGTACATTACACCAGCTCACCGCTGACTTAAGCAGCACTGGTATTGAAGTGAGATTTGGAGCAAAATTTTGCTCTACGCTCACTTTTTGTCTTTTAACGCCGGTTTTGTAAAAACTTGTAATACCAGCATTGCAGGAAAGTGAGCAGTGAGGGAAAACTGCTTGTTAGCACCGCACCCCTGTTACCGCAAAACTCGTAATCTAGGCGTAAGGTTCTTATATCATCTGATAATGTCTCAATTTGTTAAATGTCAGCATAATACAAGCCCCAATAGCTCTCTGAGCAACTACAGGATTTAAAGTGCTGGTTCACTTAGAATATCTATCACTAGAATAAGCTTCACATGCATGTGCATAGAAAAATATTAACACTAAAACAGTGATACATTTTACTTTGCCATTACATGTATATTGCATAGATGATTCTATTCAAAGATGTGCATTTAACGTTTGACCGGAGTGTCCCTTTAACTATTTATGCACTGCCTTTTATTCATAAATATGTTAACTTTAATGCCTAAGTAAAGTAAATATTAATTTATGTGTTTTTGTTAAATGTTTTTTTTATTTGGATGATTTATGTCCATTTATCTTTATTGTAGTCCCTTTAGTCCCACACTGTTTCTGCAATACTTACACAAACAAGTCTGTTTTGCTTTTCATTCCTATTTATCAAGAATTCCCATTTCAAAGCATCATAACAGCCCAGTTAAGTTTTGTCTTCTTTTTCGCAGATGTTCCAATCATTTGGGAATTAATACATTTGCTTGAATTGCAAAGCAATACAACAGAATAAAACAAATATATGAAACTAAGATATCACAGTTGTTTTTTTCATGGATTTTAAAACAGATTTTGCCAGAGCTTCACAATAGAAAAATACATGCTACCAAAACAAAAGAAAAAAAGCGTGGCTAATAATTTTAGTATTGATGATGATATATATTTGAATGTAGTTTTTATCACTGAACCAACAATGGGACAGATGACGAATGGAGCGCAAAATTGCGTTTTCGGGAGTGCAAATATATGCGCTCCACATGTTATACCAGCGCACGCAATTAAAGTGACTAAATAGAATGCGCTTCCATAGGCTCCAATAGGAGCCTAGTTCTCATGCCATGAGACACGGCATAAGATCCTAGCGCATTGAAGGGGGTAAGTTGCGCAACTATGACATAATGAACAATTTTAAATTCTTGCAATTCAATGAATAATTTCTAATGCATAAGTTAACTTGCTTTTAGACCTGAATAATCAATTTGTAAAATTTTTAAAGGTCCCTTTGAGAATTTTACAATTTGATTATTCAGGTCTAAAAGGGAATCATAACAATGCAATACATATAGGTTGAAAAGTCAATCAAATTCAAACTATACATTGTCAGAAAAAAAAGTACGGTTGGGGTCCGTTTGTGAACACTTAGGGTACAACTGCTGTGGTTGTACCCTCGATGGATCATAATTACACCTTAAGGAACTAATATGTACCATTTAGCAGTAAATAAGGTACAAATATGTTTCCAACTGTCAAAGGGTCCATGTCTGTACCATTTAATCCCCCCAAAAAGGTAATATGCAAGAAGTGGGCAAAGCAAAAAAAAAATACTTAAATGGACAGTCTACACCAGAATTGTTATTGTTTAAAAAGATAGATAATCCCTTTATTACCCATTCCCCAGTTTTGCATAACCAACACAGTTATATTAATATATGTTTTACCTCTGTGATTACCTTGTATCTAAGCCTCTGCAGACTGCCCCCTTATCTCAGTGCTTTTGACAGGCATGCAGGTTAGCCAATCAGTGCAGACTCCTAAATAACTACATAGGAGTGAGTATATTGTTATCTATATGACACACATGAACTAGTACTGTCTAACTGTGAAAAACTTTCAAAATGCTCTGAGCTAAGAGGCGATTTTCAATGGTTTAGAAATCAGTTTGAGCCTACCTAGGTTTAGCTTTTGAAAAATACCACCAAGGGAACAAAGCAAATTTAGTGATAAACGTCAATTGTTAAGTTTAAATTTTCATGCCCTATCTGAATCATGAAAGTTTAATTTTGACTAGACTGTCCCTTTAATAACCCATATATTCAATGATACTGTGTTGCTGTTTCTAGATAGCAAACAAGCACTGAACATTTTAATGTTTATATTTAGAGCATCAAGATGTTAACTCTTAAACATAAAGCAAATGTATTAACTAAAATTACAAAGAAAAAAATGTTTTAAACTCTATAAAATAAAGAGCTGTTTAAGAACCAGTTTTTTTAAAAAATAAATATTGTAACCGTTCCCCAGTCACATACATGAACATTGTGTAACATGCCATAGCGCCATCTATTGGTTGAAAGTTCCTTGACATGTGTAATACAGCACCATCTATTGGTAGAAGGTTCATCACCAAAATGTGTACTGGGGAAATATACTCATTTGCATATATTTTGCACAGAGTTACAATCCAATGTATGGTTGTGAGTTTTATCGTTCATCTCTCCCCCAAATCCCCCTTCTTTTCGTTAGAGTTATATTTTATTATTATGTTGTTTTCTATATATTTATGTTTTATGTGGCATGTCACCCTAAATTAAATGGGGCATTTTTAGAGTCTAGTACAGAGTGATATGAAATACATTGAGTAGCTATTTTTGGAACTGGTTGCTTAGCCTGGCTCAATCAGGTGGTTCTGTAGCAGTCTTTGGAATTGCTACATGGCTACAGTTAAGTATACAAACTTTTTTTTTAAAGCTGCAGTGTGGCTATTGTAATACTGCCTGAAAAAGTACACATTAAATTAATGCATATTTGAATGTTATGTAAAAAATTTAATGGAACAACATTTGTAATATTCTGTGTTGAGTAAAAATGTGCCATCAAGAGGTACAAAGGGCTTGTCACTGGGGCAGTACCCTTAAAAGGCCAAATTTGCACCATTTTTTAAGGGTACATTATGGTACCATAGGACTGAGGTTCAATCTAGTCACCAAAGGTACATATTTGCCTTTGAAAGATACAATCTGCAAGGGTACCAATTTGTACCCATTTTAAAGGGTACAGCAGGTGTACCTTTGAGGGTACTGCCCCAGTGACAAGCTGTTGTACCCCTAAAGGTACAATTTTTGCACATTTTTTCTGACAGTGTACAGATTCTACCCAATGTACTATAACGAAGCTACCAATTGCACCTACATTAACACAATAAGATAATTAGGAACTAGATCTCTCAGTGGGAGCAAATAGATTTAACTTGAATTAATTTGCATATGCTGAAGTAAAATGTGTCCTAACAAAGTAAAGGAAATACAGTATATGCCTAAATATAAAGATACTAGTCCTAAAGCCTGTGTACATGGGCCATTTTTTGCAGAACTGTGCTCTCTCCCACCTCTCTTTTGCGCACTCTCCCCCTCTCTTTTGTGCACTCTCCCCCTCTCTTTTGTGCACTCTCCCCCTCTCTTTTGCGCACTCTCCCCCCTCTCTTTTGCGCACCATACACCCTCTCTTTTGCGCACTCTCCCCCCTCTCTTTTGCGCACTCTCCCCCTCCCTCTTTTGCGCACTCTCCCCCATCTCTTTTGTGCTCTCTCCCCCCTCTCTTTTGTGCTCTCTCCCCCCTCTCTTTTGCTGTCTCTCTCCCCCTCTCTTTTGATGTCTTTCTCCCTCCTCTCTTTTGCTGTCTTTCTCCCTCTCTCTTTTGCTGTCTTTCCCCCCCTCTCTTTTGCTGTTTCTCTCCCCCTCTCTTTTGCTGTCTCCCCCCCCCCTCTCTTTTGCTGTCTCTCTCCCCCCCTCTCTTTTTCTGTCTCTCTCCCCCTCTCTCTTTTGCTGTCTCTCTCCCCCTCTCTCTTTTGCTGTCCCTCTCTCTATCCCCCTCTTCTGCTCTCTCTATCCTTCTGCTCTCTATATCCCCCCCTCTTTAGACCTCTCTCTCGGCAAGCATCTGGCCCCGCCTGGGTCACGCCTGGCCCCGCCCACGTCATGCTTGTGCGGGCACGCCCACGTCACAACCGCCCTACCACGCCCACTCCGCACCCCCGGCCACGCCCACTCCACCACTCGACACCAGGTTAGTTGGAAGGCCAGGTGTGTCTGGCCTTGCGCGCAGTCTATACTGTGCATGACAGCTTTGGACAAACACACTTGGCCTTTTATTATATAGGATGTACGCATACAAGAAACAAAATAAATCATATCACTAGTCATATACAAAAAAAGTGTTTTAGTAAAATGGATTATAATTGTAAAACAGAGATCTGTGTTACTCTAAGTAACACAGCTTTATAATAGATAATAAAAATAATTACTTCTGGGTGAAATAAAATTGAGGCATACCGTGTCCAACTGAGAAGTTATTTCATGACATCAATAAGATAAACATTTTTAAGAATCATATAGCATTATTATATATAAAACAGTCTGAATATATATATATTTACAGTATATAATATATAAATAAAATAATATATTTATATATATATAAATATATATTTATATTCAAATATATACAGAGAGAAGCACACTCTCAGAAACGAGCAACCAGCTATATATAGCATTAGAAGGAGAGATACACTCACAGGGGGAGCAATCCAATATACGGCGTAGTTTTCGGCGCAATCGAGGGAACCTGCGCCGCCCGTAGTTTCACCTCGCACATCGGGGTATTACATATACCCCGCCGGCAGTTCCTAAAGTGCCGTAAGTCGGATAAACTAGCGATGTCCAGAAATAAGCGTAACTACAAATTTCTAGAGTCGCCAGTGACTTACGGCAGTTTAGAAACTGCCGGCGCCTAAGAAAACTAACTAAAATATTAAATCTCCCGTAACTGTCTAACCTGCCTCCCAAAAATAAGCCCGACACGTATACCCCTATATCCGCAATCCCCCCTCTCACTCCTAATAATAAATGTATTAACCCCTAGACCGACAACCTGCCACAACGCAATAAGCCTAATTATTAACCCCTAAACCGTCATAGCCCACACCGCAATAAACCTATCCTAGTATTAACCCCTAAACCACCATAGCCCACACCGCAATAACTAATAAAGTGTATTAACGCCTAAACCGCAGCTCCCGGAGCCCACCGCCACCTACATTATATGTATTAACCCCTAAACCGCCACTCCCGGACCCCGCCGCACCTAAATAAAGTGTTTAACCCCTAAACCGCCGCTCCCGGACCCCGCCGCCACCTACATTAAATTTATTAACCCCTAATCTGACCCCCATACACCGCCGCCACCTACATTAAATGTATTAACCCCTAATCTCCCGCCCCCAACGTCGCCGCCACTATATTAAATTTTATTAACCCCTAAACCTAAGTCTAAACCTAACACTCTCCTAACTTAATTATTATTTAAATAAATCTAAATAATATTACTAATATTAACTAAACTATTCCTATTTAAAACTAAATACTTACCTATAAAATAAACCCTAAGATAGCTACAATATAATTAATAATTACATTGTAGCTATTTTAGGATTTATTTTTATTTTACAGGCAACTTTGTATTTATTTTAACTAGGTACAATAGCTATTAAATAGATAATAACTATTTATTAGCTACCTAGTTAAAATAATTACAAAATTACCTGTAAAATAAATCCTAACCTAAGTTACAAATACACCTAACACTACACTATCAATAAATAAATTAATTAACTACAATTAGCTAAAATAAAATACAATTAAATTAAATAAACTATAGTACAAAAAAACAAACACTAAATTATAGAAAAAAAAATTACAAGAAGTTTAAACTAATTACACCTAATCTAAGCCCCCTAATAAAATAAAAAAGCCCCCCAAAATAATAAAATGCCCTACCCTATACTAAATTACAAATAGCCCTTAAAAGGGCTTTTTGCGGGGCATTGCCCCAAAGTAATAAGCTCTTTTACCTGTAAAAAAAAGACAATACCCCCCCAACATTACAACCCACCACCCACACACCCCTACTCTAAAACCCACCCAATCCCCCCTTAATAAAACCTAACACTACCCTATTGAAGATCACCCTACCTTGAGCCGTCTTCACCCAGCTGGGCACCAGTGGTTATCCGATCCGGGCAGAAGTCTTCATCCTATCCGGGCAGAAGAGGACATCCGGACCGGCAGAAGGCTTCATCCAGGTGGCATCTTCTATCTTCTTCCATCCGACGAGGAGCGACTCCATCTTGAAGACATCCGGCGCGGAGCATCCTTCCAGCACAACGACTACTCAACGAATGACGGTTCTTTTAAATGATGTCATCCAAGATGGCGTCCCTCGAATTCCGATTGGCTAATAGGATTCTATCAGCCAATCGTAATTAAGGTAGGAAAAATCCGATTGGTTGATTTAATCTGCCAATCGGACTGAACTTCAATCCGATTGGCTGATTGGATCAGCCAATAGAATTGACCTCGCATTCTATTGGCTGATCCAATCAGCCAATCGGTTTGAAGTTCAATCCGATTGGCTGATTAAATCAACCAATCAGATTTTTCCTACCTTAATTCCGATTGGCTGATAGAATCCTATCAGCCAATCAGATTTTTCCTACCTTAATTCCGATTGTCTGATAGAATCCTATCAGCCAATCGGAATTTGAGGGACGCCATCTTGGATGACGTCATTTAAAGGAACCGTCATTCATCGAGTAGTCGTCATGCTGGAAGGATGCTCCGCGCCAGATGTCTTCAAGATAGAGTCGCTCCTCGTCGGATGGAAGAAGATAGAAGATGCCGTCTAGATGAAGCCTTCTGCCGGTCCGGATGTCCTCTTCTGCCTGGATAGGATGAAGACTTCTGCCGGTCCAGATGTCCTCTTTTACCCCATCGGATGAAGACTTCTGCCCGGATCGGATGACCACTGGTGCCCGGCTGGGTGAAGACGGCTCAAGGTAGGGTGATCTTCAATGGGGTAGTGTATGGTTTTATTAAGGGGGGATTGGGTGGGTTTTAGAGTAGGGGTGTGTGGGTGGTGGGTTGTAATGTTGGGGGGTATTGTCTTTTTTTTTACAGGTAAAAGAGCTGATTACTTTGGGGCAATGCCCGCAAAAAGCCCTTTTAAGGGCTCTTTGTAATTTATATATATAAATAGGGTATGGCATTTTATTATTTTGGGGGCTTTTTATTTTATTAGGGGGCTTAGATTAGGTGTAATTAGTTTAAACTTCTTGTAAAAAAAAATTATTTCTGTAATTTAGTGTTTTGGTTTTTTTGTACTATAGTTTATTTAATTTAATTGTATTTTATTTTAGCTAATTGTAGTTAATTAATTTAATTTATTTATTGATAGTGTAGTGTTAGGTGTATTTGTAACTTAGGTTAGGATTTATTTTACAGGTAATTTTGTAATTATTTTAACTAGGTAGCTATTAAATAGAATTTTGTGCTTATTTTGTGCTTTATACAAAAAATCATAACCACCACAAAAAAAGGGGTGGGCCTCATGGACTCTTGCTAATATGAAAGAAATTAATTTATCAGGTAAGTTCTTACATAAATTATGTTTTCTTTCATGTAATTAGCAAGAGTCCATGAGCTAGTGACGTATGGGATAATGACTACCCAAGATGTGGAACTTCCACGCAAGAGTCACTAGAGAGGGAGGGATAAAATAAAGACAGCCAATTCCGCTGAAAAATTAATCCACTACCCAAATAAAAAAAGTTTCAATTTTTATAATGAAAAAACTGAAATTATAAGCAGAAGAATCAAACTGAGACAGCTGCCTGAAGTACCATTCTACCAAAACTGCTTCTAAAGAAGAGAAAACATCAAAATGGTAGAACATAGTAAAAGTATGTAAAGAAGACCAAGTCGGGGGCGGAGCCAACTTTGAAGCCAAACAGTCGCATCTCTCAGCAGCTCCCACCACACTTTCTACAAAAGTTAAATCTAGTGACTGTTTGTGGCCATCTACCTTACTAAATAGCTGCTAGTGTTGGTCTAACTGAACAGCTGTTCTCGACAGCTACTTTTAATGGGAGCAGCGCCTCATATATAGACTTCATATACCCTGATGCGTTCTCCTCTTGCTGCGTAGACTACAGCAGCCATCTTGCGGCCCAGCCAGCACCTTTTGCTGAGAGCAGATCTAAGAGATTCTATCTTTCACCTCTATTTTGGGAGACCGCTTCCCTCTCTCACCATGGGGGATGCTGAGCTCATATTGGAGCAAATGCATGCATTTTTAGAGGCATGCAGAGATGTGTTCGGATGCCAGCCTGAAAAGAAATATCAGCAACCAGAGGTGACACTCTTACCCCACGCCGCCTACTCTGCCATGCCTGATCCCGTAGGTGGAGGAAATTTGGAACAGCAGAATACACCTCCTGAGAAACATCAGCCCATGTGGGTTGTCAGACCAGCTTGGGACTCACCCGATGCAGCAGCATGTGAAATGAAGGCGAAATGGCTGATGTCCTATAGCAGGGCTTGTAATGGGTACAGGAAACTAACACCGGTATGGCCATTCCGACCCGATGTCGCAGCAACTCGCAGAGGCTCTTACCTGCTACAAGCAGAAGTGTTCCCCCACTCGGAAAGTCTAGCCCGGTATGGCCCATGTCTCGAGAGATGGAACTTTAACCTTCAGCTCATACCTAGTGCAACGCAGCGAGTTGGAGTGGGGTAGAGACTTTTTTTGTGAAGCGAATGGCTCAGTGAACTCTAGCGCTAACACATATTGCATATGCCTTATTGCCTACTCCATGTTGATCTAATCTCTGGACATATCGCCACAACGTTAAGTTTACCTTTAATCCATGCCTACATTTACATTATGTATATGTCTTGTTTATTATTGAGCAATGTATGTTTAACCATGTTCTTAATCTAGTATGGGTAGGTGATGGTGCTGTTTATTTTGTATTGGTATATTTTTATATCTGTATCCCTCACTCCACTTGGAGCAGCCATTTGGGAGCCGGTTTAGTTAATTTACCTTATATTGCTCCACTAACACAAATTATTTAAATCATTTATGTTATTCTACACCATAATTTGAAATTTCAATTTTTACACTTTTGATGGCTGATACAACTACATCTTTCTACCACTGGAGGGGAGTAGAGATTCGTTTTTGCTTTCATTACAGCCTATTTTTTACCTAAGCTTGACCTAGATTATATATCACTTGGGACTACTTTAAGATGTCTAACAATGTATATATTGAGTTACCCTTTGCAGTTTACTCACTTATTTATATACATACAGGTCATAGCCAGTTTGCTATTTATCTTTCTTTGCTACCTCCTACTGATCAAAAAGACACAATGCTATTAGTAGAAGACTGATGATTATTCCTGCCTATACTACCTACCTTAAGCTCTGAGCTCTCATCAGTTCATATGGTGCTGTATCGTGCTAAATGTGTTTGATATTTATTTTAGTTTCTGTTTCATCACATATGTTGAGACCTCACTATAGCGGAGAAACCTCCTCAGCTGTATTAAACCCAGTCTAAATTAGGGGCCTAAAGTTTAACACCCTAAATATTCTCACCGCAAACCTACTTAGTTTGTGCCCAATCTATAGCTTAAATTTGCTTATGTATTGCATCTCTGTCAGCTGGAACTTGAGGCTCTAACTCCCATACATCTGTGTACATATTAGGTTATATTGCACTAATATGTATAGAATTGAAATTATTGTTATATTTGTACAGATACTCCTGTCATGCCTGTATTTTTACTACTTAATGTTAGAATGGTTATCTGACTAGCGCATCGCTAATCATTATTAGACATAATATACATATTGGTGTGTACTTGGAGCCATATTTAATAGTGTACTGAAGGTGTACCTCTCCCTCTTTTATAATTATGCCCTTAGGAGCTTCCACACTTAGGTTCACAGGTTATTGAGTTTGTGCTTGGTTTTACACTCATAGTATAAGGGGATGGAAGATGCCTAGTTTAATGTATATGATGCAATTTAGGATATCCTTATCTAGATAACGTTAGACTGCAGCTATGGTCTCACTTAAAATCTACCAACCTTTCCTAATTTATAGTTTAGTGAGCATACACTTGAGGTGCAACACTTTTTATTATACCACTAAAAGACTGACACTAAAATTTCCGAAGAGTGCATACCTAACACCTTACTGCTACATCTTGTCTTGGGTTCTTACTGGGTATAGGGCCCATGCCCAGGAGACGGGACTTAAGGCAATTGATTTACAGAAATGCAGCTCTTTTTAGTCCAGCAGATTGGACGCGCTTGCACCCAGGACTCTGGTTCAGTCAGTCTTAAAAATAAAAATACATGTGGCACTCTCTAGCCCCCACCTATAGTATTAGCTGTACACTATTCTACTACCCTATACATTTATTATAGACCTGTATCCATAGATATATATTTATAAAAGGGTAAGACACATATAGGACTATTTTATATCTTGTTACATTGCATAGCATCACCATGTCAGTCTCCATAGGTTTTAATCTCCTACCCTACTTGTACTATTAAGAACTTTGAGGAGCTCACTCTACATGTGGAATCCTAGCAGTTAAGTGTTGTTTACATAGTAGCCATTGATCTCATAGTTGCCAACATATAACGTAAACCCTTGAGGGATTTATAGAGTTATTGTTTTTGTATATGCTGAATGAATGTTCTCTATTATTACTGTTTTACCACTTTAAAGTATTACGCTTGCAGCCATTTATTACCCTATCACAACACAACATCGACAACTTTATGATTTAGGTTTCACACTAATCTCTACCCACATATGTCTGCTGCTTTATAATTACAAGCTCCCCTCTGTTTCAGATATGTTTTAACTACTATATTTGCAAATTGCTAAGCAGTCACGGCAATTAAGTGACACCTACATATTGTCCATATTTATGCTTAATAAGTTGGCATTTGACACATCTCTGTATTTCTGGCTTCTTGCATGTTGGACTTGGCTGGCACCTGCTGAGGTCCTTGATTCACATAGTTAAGCCCAACTTGTTTCGTCAGGCTTTAGTTATATTCCCCTGCTACAAGTAGTCTCCTTTACCTTATTTTGACACATAAAGTTAGCTTTACCTTACAGCTTGGGATATTTGTCTAGTGTAGGCTGGTCCTGCACACTTGTGGTTCATGCCGCCTGCCATGTTTACACATAACCTCCTCCCCCCGCACCCCATAATGTACCTCCTAGTTCAGGAGTGCTAACTATGCGGCTTATCTACCCTATGCCGCACTTCTATTAATCCTAATACTACCCACAAATAGAGTTAAAGTTTTTGCTTCTATCAATCCTAATACTACCTACAAATAGAGTTAAAGTTTGTGCTCCTATCAATCCTAATACTACCTACAAATAGAGTTAAAGTTCTTGGACCCAAACTTATTGTTCCTTACTACACTATATTCCCCTAAATGCAACATACCCACATATTATATTATAATATCTATCTATAATACTTATAACTCTACCTATAACCAATATAAAAAATGAAAAATGAGGCTGGTTTGAGGCCCAAAAGTGGTCTCTCTTATTTTATATTAGCCTTCGGAAGTTGTTTTATTTTGCTTATGCTTGAGGTCCTGGAGAGGCCTCTGGAGTTCATTAGAAGGTTTACGTTTAAATTGGCAAATCACATCTGTAATCTAGCGTTGGTCACTAATGCTTGTTCTCCCTCCTAGATTGTTTGTATACACTCAACATTGTAATGTATTTGGCATGCTTTATAATGACAACCTGTGCATACTGTATTCTCTTCTTTTATTGTGATTTGCTTTTTGAAACCTCAATAAAAAAATATTTAAAAAAAAAAAAAAAAAAAAAGAAGACCAAGTCATTGCTTTGCAAATCTGATCAACAGAAGCTTCATTCTTAAAAAGCCCAGGAAGTAGAAACTTACCTAGTAGAATGAGCCGTAATCCTCTGAGGCGGGAATCCACCCGACTCCAAATAAGCATGATGAATCAAAAGTTTAAGCAAGATGCCAAAAAAATGGCAGAAGCTTTTTGACCTTCCTAAAACCAGAAAAGATAAAAAATAGACTAGAAGTCTATCTGAAATCTGAATAGCTTCAACATAGAATTTCAAAAAACTCTTACCATATCCAAAGAAATTAAGAATCTCACCAAAGAAGTCTTAGGAAAACAATAATTCCTCCCTAATGTTTGTTAGAATTTACAACTTTAGGTAAGAATTGAAATGAGGACAGCAAAAACCACCTTATCCTGATGAAAAAAATCAGAAAAAAGAGATTCACAAAAAAGAACAGATAATTCAAAAACTGTTCTAGCTGAAGAGATGTCCAAAAAGAACAATACTTTCCATGAAAGTAAATAATGTCCAGAGCAAGCATATGCTCAAATAGAAGAGCCTTAAAAACCTTCAGAACCCAATTAAGACTCCAAGGAGGAGAAATTGGCTTAATGACAGGTTTGATACGAATCAAAACCTGAACAAAATGATTAATATCAGGAATTAACACAGCCTTATCCTGATGAAAAATCAGAAAAGGATATTCACAAAAAAAGAGCAGATAACTTAAAAACTCTTCTAGCAGAAGAAATAACCAAAAGGAACAATACTTTTCCAAGAAAGTAATTTAATGTTCAGAAAATGCATAGTTTCAAACGGAGGAGCCTGTAAAGCCCTCAGCACCAAATTGAGACTCCAAAGAGGAGAGATTGAATTAAAGACAGGCTTGATACGGACCAAAGCCTGTACAAAACAATGAATATCAGGATGATTAGCAATCTTTCTGTGAAAAAAGAACAGAAAGAGTAGAGATTTGTCCTAACAAAGAACTGAAGACAAAACCTTATCCAAACCAACCTGAAAAAATAATAAAATTCTATGAATTTTAAAAGAATGCCAAGAAAAGTAGGTCTTCCAGACTTAATAATAAATCTTTCTAGAGAAAGATTTATGAGCCTGAAACATAGTATTAATCAATGAGTCAGAGAAACCTCTATGACTAAAAACCAAGCGTTCAATCTGGATCCCTTCAAATTTTAATGATTTGAGATCCTGATGGAAAAAATGGGCCTTGAGAAAGAAGGTTTGGTTTAAACGGAAGTGTCCAAGCTTGGCAACTGGCCATCCAAATGAGATCCGCATACTGGAGCCACCAGCATAACAAACAAATACTCCATAAGAATTTTGGAAATCACTTTGGAAGAAGAACTAGAGGCGGAAAGAAATAGGCAAAAAGATAATTCCAAAGAAATGTCAATGCATACACTACTTCCGCCTGAAGATCCCCGGACCTGAATAGGCCCCTGGGAAGTTCTTTATTCAGATGAGATGCCAACAGATCTATTTCTAGAAATTCTCACATCTGAAAAATTGAAAAACATATCTGGGTAAGAGAGACCATTCTCCCGGAAGTAAAGCTTGATTAGCAGAGATAATCCACTTCCCAAATATCTATACCTGGTAAAAAAAACACAGAATTTAGATAGGAGCTGGATTTAGCCCAAGCTAATATCCGAGACACTTCTGTCACAGCCTAAGGACTGATAGTCCTACCCTGATGATTGACATACACCATAGTTGTGATATTGTCTGAAAACAATAAACGTCTCTTCTTCAAAAAGAAACTAACTGAAAAACTCTGAGAAAGCACGGAGTTCTAAATATCAAATGGAAATCTCGCCTCCTGAGATTTCCAAACCCCTTGTGCTGACAGAGATCCTCAGACAGCCTCCCAACCAAAAAGACTCACATCTGTAGAGATCATGGTCCAGGTTGAAAGAAACGAAGAGACCTGTAGAACTAAATGATGGTGATCTTAACCACCAAATCAAGAGAGATAAATATTAGGATTCGAAGATTTAAAATGCGAAATCCTAGAATCCCTGCACCATAATTCAGCATAAAAGACTGGAAAGGTTCTTTATATTGAAAATGAGCAAAGGGAATTGAATCCAATGCTGTGGCCATAAGACCTAAAACTTCTATGCATATATAGCAACTGAAGGAAATAATAGAGACTAAAGGTACCGACAGACGGAACCCAATAAAGTTGTCCCTTGTCTGATAGAGACAAAGACAGTGACACAAACTATCTGGAAACCTAAAAAAGGTGACCCTTGTGTGAGGAATCGAGAGCTTTTGAAAAAAAGATCCTCTAACTATGTCCTGGAAGAACAAAGTGAATCATATGAGATTCCGCCTCCTCAGAAAATAATCTGAATGAAAACAGAAAAATGAAAATATGCATTTATTGTATCTAATGAAAACAAATAATGCTATCACTGACCAAAAAAAATGCAGAATAGTTTGAATAAAACTCCAAAACCCAGTTCCTAAAAATGGAACTGGAAGAAATACCCAAGAAGATTCCAGGTCTGAGCAGCGCTTGAACCCCACGGGTGATCAGCCATGCTTCAACAGTACCCAAAATATATAGGACCGAAACACACTTAAAGAAAGTGTTAGCCTTACTGGAATAAAATCAAAGAAATTTGGACCGAATAGAACCAAATAAATTTCAAAAAAAGTCTTAACCTGCCCCTTGCTAGCCAAGCTGGAATACGGCACATACATCGCAATTTTAGGGAGCTGATTTCGAACTGAAAGATTTCCAATTAAAAACATGTTACTTGGGAAAGAATTCAGGAATTCGTTCCTTAATAAGAACAACCAAACTAGTATAAGCTTAAAGTTTTAGTCTTAGAACTCAATCTTGAAGCCCAGAGTAACAGTAAAGAATTGAATCCAATTATAAAACAAATAATTGATTATCTTAGAATAAAAGAAATATGGATTTTTAGAAATTACAAAATTCTTCTAGCTAAAACAGCTAAAGACATAGATTAAACCTCATTTGCGAAAATATTCAATAAAATGAAGACACAAATGAAATTATTAGCATGATAGTCCAGTTAAAGGACCAGTCAATACAGTGGACTTGCATAAACAATAAATGCAAAACAACAAGACAAATGCAACAGCACCTAGTCTAGTAAATTTTGTCCCTTTAACAATGCTAAAATAAATCATAATCTGATACTTGATCTTAAAGTAAACAGAAAAAATGAAGCAATTGCAACATCCAAATAAATCACAGGTCCAAGAAAAGTACCTGAAACTAAATAATTTTCCATAAATAAGATACAACCATCTAAAGGAAAATAAATACTATTTTGCTATAGAAACAATAGCATAATTAGTAGGAGTAGAGATAGCCCCAATAAATTGGAGAACCCTCCAAATTGAATATAACTGCCGGCAAAGAATATAGTTTAAAACCTTTGAAGAAGGAATAAAAGAAAATTCTCAGCCTATTCCATTCCCTAGTATGAGGAATTGGAAAAAAAACTCTGAAAACACAGAAGAATAAATAAGCAGAAATAGTGTTAGCTAGTCTTGAAAAAGAACTAGTTACCTTAATATCCAAAATAATCAACACCTTTTCAACAAAGAACAAATGTACTTTAATAAAAAAATAAAATAAAAAAGTAGATTTGTCAGTGTCAATATCTGATGAAGAAAATTCTGAATGAGAAAAAACATCATCAGAGAAGGATAAATCAGTATGTTGTTGGTCATTTGAAACTTCAATAATTAAAAAAGAAGTTTGAAAAAGACCTAACATTTTTTATTAGAAGGCACGATGTCAGACAAAGCCTTTAAAATAGAATCAGAAAAATATTTCTTATAAATCTTCTAAATATTTCTTGTACATAAGATGTAAAAAGAATGGCAATATATAAAGCATAAATACTAATTGATTCTGCATGTAAAAGATTATCATGATAACTTATTACAAACCATAGCTAAAGATAAACATTCATAACATTTAAAATAAATGAACTTAGCTTTGGTAGGACTGAACTCAGTCAACAGGAATCCTCTTAGATTGTTTTGAAACAGGAACAGTGAAATCTTGCAATATATAATAGAAAAAAACAATATTTAAAGCAAAATTATCAAATTCCTTAAATGACAGTTTCAGGAATGGGACAAGAATGCAAAATAATAAGCTTCTAGAAACCAGAAGCAATAAAAAAGTGAGGTTTAAATAATGTGAGGAAAAAAAGTGAAACAAAAAATACGCCCACATTTTTGGGCGCCAAATATGATGCCCACATTATTGGCGCTAAATACAACGCCCATATTTTTGGCGCCAAGTATGACGCCACATCCTCTGACGCCAGAACCGACGCCCACATTTTTTGGCGCAAAAAAATGTCTGAATACACATGCATCAAAAATGACGTATTAACAGAATACAACTTCCAGCGTCAACTACGGCGCCGGAAATGACGAAATTTTTGCGCCAAAAAAGTCCGCGCCAAGAATGACGCAATAAAAAGAAAAATGTTCTGCCCCCGCGAGCCTAACAGCACACAGGGAAAAATGATGAATTGAAAATTTTCAAGGTAAAGAAAAATAAATTGAATTAAAATGCATTATCCCAAATAATGAAACTGACAGTCTGAATTTTAAAGGAATACTGATTATCCTGAATCATGGCAAATATAAGTTTAAAGACATATATTTAGAACTTTAGATAGAAAGTGCCCAACCATAGCTTAGAGTGTCATAATAAAATAAGACTTACTTACCCTAAGACACTCATCCACATATAGTAGATAGCCAAACCAGTACTGAAACGAGAATCAGTAGAGGTAATGGTATATAAGAGTATATCGTTGATCTGAAAAGGAAGGTAAGAGATTAATCTCTACGACCGATAACAGAGAACCTATGAAATAGATCCCGTAGAAGGAGACCATTGAACTCAAATAGGCAATACTCTCTTCACATCCCTCTGACATTCACTGCACTCTGAGAGGAAAATCGGGCTCCAGCCTGCTGCGAAGCGTATATCAACGTAGAATCTAGCACAAACTTACTTCACCACCTCCATGGGAGGCAAAGTTTGTAAAACTGAATTGTGGGTGTGGTGAGGGGTGTATTTATAGGCATTTTAAGGTTTGGGAAACTTTGCCCCTCCTGGTAGGAATGTATATCCCATACGTCACTAGCTCATGGACTCTTGCTAATTACATGAAAGAAATGGAGTAAGATTTCTGTGATACCAAAACAGTGCAAAAAACGGCGTCGCCGGCTTTTGCGGGTGACGCTGCATATCGGATCGGGCCCAGGGTCTCCTTTTAATGCTATACAACCACTAACTGGATTGCACCCAGGGCAGTAGAAGTTTGCAGAGGCGTGAGTGCTTGACCCTATTTTGTGTTATATATATGCCCCGCAAAAAGCCCTTTTAAGGGCTCTTTGTAATATATATATATATATATATATATATATATATAGGGTATGGCATTTTATTATTTTGGGGGGCTTTTTTATTTTATTAGGGGGCTTAGATTAGGTGTAATTAGTTTAAACTTCTTGTAAAAAAAAAATATTTCTGTAATTTAGTGTTTTGGGGTTTTTTTGTACTATAGTTTATTTAATTTAATTGTATTTTATTTTAGCTAATTGTAGTTAATTAATTTAATTTATTTATTGATAGTGTAGTGTATTTGTAACTTAGGTTAGGATTTATTTTACAGGTAATTTTGTAATTATTTTAACTAGGTAGCTATTAAATAGTTATTAACTATTTAATAGCTATTGTACCTAGTTAAAATAAATACAAAGTTGCCTGTAAAATAAAAATAAATCCTAAAATAGCTACAATGTAATTATTAATTATATTGTAGCTATCTTAGGGTTTATTTTATAGGTAAGTATTTAGTTTTAAATAGAAATAATTTAGTTAATAATAGTAATATTATTTAGATTTATTTAAATAATAATTAAGTTAGGGGGGTGTTAGGGTTAGACTTAGGTTTAGGGGTTAATAAATTTAATATAATGGCAGTGACGTTGGGGGCAGGAGATTAGGGGTTAATAAATTTAATGTAGGTGGCGGCGGTGTAGGGGGGTCAGATTAGGGGTTAATAAATTTAATGTAGGTGGCGGCGGTGTAGGGGGGTCAGATTAGGGGTTAATAAATTTAATGTAGGTGATGGCGGGGTCTGAGAGCGGCGGTTTAGGGGTTAAACACTTTATTTAGTTGCGGTGGGGTCCGGGAGCGGCGGTTTAGGGGTTAATACATATATTGTAGGTGGCGGTGGGCTCCGGGAGCGGCGGTTTAGGGGTTAATACACTTTATTAGTTATTGCGGTGGGGGATTGCGGTTGACAGGTAGATAGACAATAGGCATGCGGTAGGTGTTAGGTTTTTATTGGAAGGCATTTTAGGGAGTTACGGTGCTCCCATACTCAGCGCAAGGCCTGCTACGGCTGCATTTTATGACGAGGTGAAAATGGAGTAAGATTTCTCCATTTTCGCCACGTAAGGCCTTGCGCTGGATATTGGATACCGACTTACGACGTGGTCCCATGTTAGCCTATGGGAGTAAAAATTGCGGGCGACGGGTGAAATATACGGGTGTAACTTGTATGCTAAGCCGTATATGTGATACCAAAACAGCGCAAAAAACGGCGTCGCCGGCTTTTGCGGGCGACGCTGCATATCGGATCGGGCCCAGGGTCTCCTTTTAATGCTATACAACCACTAACTGGATTGCACCCAGGGCAGTAGAAGTTTGCAGTGGCGTGAGTGGCTTAACCCTATTTTGTGTTATATATATATATATATATATATATATATATATCACATACACAGGTGTACCTCGGATATATTGCAGGTTTGGTTCCAGACCACCGCAGTAAAGCAAATATAGCAATAAAGTGAGTTACACATTTTTTTTTGTTTCCCAGTGCATATAAAAGTTATAGTTACACTATACTGTAGTCTATTAAGTGTTCAATAGCGTTATGTATAAAAAAACAATGTACATACCTTAATTAAAATATACTTTATTGTTAAAAAATGCTAACTGTCATCTGAGGATTCATTAAGTCATAATCTTTTTGCTGATAGCCTATATACAGTAGGTGTGCATACATATGTATTTATGGGTTTATATGTGTATATATGTTGGAAAAATGGTGCCAATAGACTTGCTTGACACAAGGTTGCCACAATCCTCAATTTGTACAAAAAAAAGTCATGCTCACCTGGTTTTTCATACACATTGATCGAGTGGCCCTTACAAACTACAAAGTTCCCAAGGCGTGTTTGCAAACAACATTAAGAACCCAGCTAAGATCAAGCTGTGTGGAACTGGGATTTGGCAGTGGATGCACATCTTATCACACCGGGTGAGTGAATATCATATGTACTTTCTGTGTATGTTATGCTAAATACGGTAATGACAAAAGTGAACAAATTAACACTAAGAGAAGCTGTCATTACGCTTAAGAGACTTTGGTAAAAAACTGAGTGCTGTACTAATTAACTCAAACACATATATTATACGAGTTCATACAATACAAGCAACGGGGAGAGAAATTTAACCAAACATCTTGAACTACACCAGCATCATACACCACATTAGCCCTCAAAGCCTTATACATTGTACTGAAAAAGGCATTAAAGGGCTAGACGTATCAGACGCATCATTTAAAAAAAAAGGAATCTCTGCGAAGCGCAACAAAGTGAAACGCATCAAAATGAGGTATGCCTGTATGTATGTGTGTATGTATATATATATATATATATATATATATATATATATATATATATATTTCAACAGATATACCCCCTTTGAGGTGTCATCCTAGGGTACTTCTGCCACACTTGGCCAATATACCTCTCATAACATTTACTGGTGCAATACTGATTACTGGTGCAATACTGGTTACTGGTGCAACTCCTTACAATTTAAGGAATTGCACCCGAATTGTAAGTCCTAGTTGGGAAAGAGGGGCGACATGCATACGTTGTAAGGTGGCTGTAACCTTGGAGTACCAATAACCAGTATCTAACCAGTATGTGATTGGAGCCTGAAATAGCTCCAGGCACTACAGGTGGAACTCAATTGGGTTGGAAGTCACTCTGTACATTGTACTCTCTTGGTCACAGTAGGAGCCGAATTATATCTGGGACTTGACAATTCGATTTGTGACCTCCATAAGTTGGGATGTGTACCACATAACGGGGGTGCAGTCACCTTACCTAGTACTCCTAAATGTTGTGAGAGGTATATGGGCCAAGTGTGGCGGAAGTACCCTAGTATGACACCTCAAAGGGGGTATATCTGCGTGAGGTCCACACTAAAATAACAAACGGAGAGGGCTAATAGGAGCAGTCACTCAATAGCAAATACTAGAAACATCCTTATTTGTTGTGGAGGGTCAGAGTTAGCAAATAGTGTTATTTCACCATAACATATCTGTGTGTACATTTCACTCTGTTATATGAGTACAAGACATTTAGCCTGTGTATATATGTGAATTGTAAGGGTGGTAGTTATACTGTACAGTATATGGCATACAAAAGATACACCTATAGGCCAATATGATCCAATCAGTACTCATGTACAAAGTTACTCCTAGACAAGTAGCACACATGTTCGATTCAATCAAAAACCCACAATTGGGTTAATGTCAAGATATGACATTAGAGTGAGATAAGGCAACAGAATATCTGTAGTTTTTGTATTATTTTTTTTTAAGTGAGTCTAATGTAAAGTAATAACCCTGGAGGAGAGAATGGAGGAAAGGGTTATGTGACCCCACTAGGAAGCAGGGCATGGGGTGAAGTGGAGGACAAGGGGGTGGGCTGAAGGAGGGGGGTTTAAAAGCCCACAACAGAAAGGAGATTGCATCATTTAATCTGGAGCAGCACGGTGGGGAAAATCAATCTGTATTCCTTACCTGTTATGGAGTCTCTGTTGGCGGAGTTAGTCGAGGTGGCAGGGAGGAATGGTGCTGCCTGGATAAGGGAGCACCTAGGAGCTGCAGAGGAGGCAGAAGCTGGCAGTGCAGGGAGGGCACCCATGGCTGGGGATGCGGCACTGGGAAGGAGTGGGAGGCCTGCTAGGAGATCCAGGCCTCCTGAACGTCTAAGTCCAGACCTGAGGAATAGGAGGCCACAGAGGAGGACCGGGAGGCCTTCCGACAGCAGGCAGGAGGCAGCAGGCCAGGAGGCGGGACAGGAGATCACGGCCAGGCCCAGGGCGGGCTCGAGGCCTAGTGCGGCACGATCCGGGAGCAGCACGGCCCGGCGGTCACAGCCAGGGCCCCAGGGAGGAAGGAGGAGCGGGCGGATTGCCAGCAGATGCCAGGATGGCGAGCAGCAGTCACCAGTACCGGAGGAGACGGCTGGGGAGGACCTGCGGCCTAGCGCGACACGGCCGGATGACGTCACGGCCAGGCCCAGAGGAGGAAGGAGGAGCGGCGGTGCAGGCGGAAGGCGGACAGGTAAGAGAGGGGGAGTGGTGGGGCCCGGTGGATGCAGAGGGGCGATGTTTTGACAGGTGTTTCTTCATTACAGGCAACAAGATCCGGACGAGCAACGGGGAGAGTGCACACTCCCCCGAGGAGGCGGAACTCCCCAAGAGGACGCAGGAGGTCTAGGTCACCACTGCGCAGGGGGTCGGCAGGAGTGGAGGTTTTATCACCAACCTGGGCCAGGGTGGACAGGTCCAGAGACAGGAGCAGACACGGCAGGGGGAGGTCTCCTGCAAGAAGAGGTCCAGTGAGACGCCTACTGGAGGCAGGCAGGGAGACAGGCGAAAGTCATAGGAAAGTCAGTCGGGATGGGGCCCGTAGGCCTGGTGAGAGGAGCAGGGAGGAAGGCAGGAGAGAAGAACCGGCAACGGCAGGGCAGTCGGCAGGTGAGGTGACTGAGCTGCTTCCTAGGGTGAATGATTGTTTGTCTGGTGAGAGGGAAGTGCTGTTGGCAGGGTTGAAGGGGTTAATTGCAACTTTGGAGAAGCCAAAGGGGCAGGGGTCGCCTGCAGCGGCGTGGACTCAGCCTGGGGTGGAGGTCCGAGAGGTGGTGGCGCAGACGGGAGGAAATGCGGTGGCCGCGGCCAGTGCGGGGACTAGCGGGGAGACGTTGAAGGTACCAGAGGATGCCTTGAGGAGGCCTTGTTTGTGTTCAATAGGGCCATTGGGGATTCACCTGACCAATGAGTTGAGGGAGAAGATTTGGAAGAGGGAGTTCCTGGAGATGTTTTCGCTCCTCCCGCTGGATCAGGTGCTGGAGGTAAAGGAGGATGATAAGGAAAAAGGGAAGAAGGAGGACGAGGAGAGGAAAAAGCGGTGGAGGAAACTGCCAAAGACCTTTGGGAACTGGTCCAGGTCTTTCTGCATTTTGCCGAGCGTGTTGAGTGAGAAGTTCCTGGAGCAAGGGTCGGCCTTGTTCTGCTATTATGATGAAATAGCCAGCACGTATTGTACGTATGGGGGGACAGCTTGGTGGCGATATGATGAGAGATTCAGGCAGCGTATGGCAGTCAGGCCCGAGATGCGGTGGGATGATATGGACATGGGCATGTAGCTGGAGATCATGAAGCCTCTCAGGGGGGACAGTCCTTTCGAGGGTCGGGCCCGACTGGAGGAAGCGGGGGGGAAGCGGTAACGCATCGACGGTTATGCGCAAGGGCCTATGCTTCCAATTCAATGAGGGGCAGTGTCAGTTTGGGGCATCATGTAAGTACAAGCACGAGTGCTCGGGGTGCGGAGGCATCCACTCCTTCACTAAGGCCTAGATTTGGAGTTTGGCGGCAGCCGTGAAAACCAGCGTTAGAGGCTCCTAACGCTGGTTTTAGGCTACCGCCGGTATTTGGAGTCAGTCAAAAAAGGGTCTAACGCTCACTTTTCAGCCACGACTTTTCCATACCGCAGATCCCCTTACGTCAATTGCGTATCCTATCTTTTCAATGGGATCTTTCTAACTCCGGTATTTAGAGTCATGGCTGAAGTGAGCGTTAGAAATCTAACGACAAAACTCCAGCCGCAGAAAAAAGTCAGTAGTTAAGAGCATTCTGGGCTAACGCCGGTTCATAAAGCTCTTAACTACTGTGCTCTAAAGTACACTAACACCCATAAACTACCTATGTATCCCTAAACCGAGGTCCCTCCACATCGCCGCCACTCGATTCAATTTTTTTAACCCCTAATCTGCCGACCGCCACCTACGTTATACTTATGTACCCCTAATCTGCTACCCCTAACACCGCTGACCCCTATATTATATTTATTAACCCCTAACCTGCCCCCCACAACGTCGCCGCTAGCTACCTACAATAATTAACCCCTAATCTGCCGACCGCAAAGCGCCGCCACCTTCATTATAGCTATGTACCCCTAATCTGCTGCGCCTAACACCGTCGACCCCTATATTATATTTATTAACCCCTAATCTGCCGCCCTCAACGTCGCCTCCACCTGCCTACACTTATTAACCCCTAATCTGCCGACCGGACCGCACCGCTATTATAATAAAGTTATTAACCCCTAATCCGCCTCACTAACCCTATAATAAATAGTATTAACCCCTAATCTGCCCTCCCTAACATCGCCGACACCTAACTTCAAACATTAACCCCTAATCTGCCGACCGGAGCTCACCGCTATTCTAATAAATGTATTAACCCCTAAAGCTAAGTGTAACCCTAACACGAACACCCCCCTAAGTTAAATATAATTTAAATCTAACAAAATTAATTAACTCTTATTAAATAAATTATTCCTATTTAAAGCTAAATACTTACCTGTAAAATAAATCCTAATATAGCTACAATATAAATTATAATTATATTATAGCTATTTTAGGATTAATATTTATTTTACAGGTAACTTTGTATTTATTTTAACCAGGTACAATAGCTATTAAATAGTTAAGAACTATTTAATAGCTACCTAGTTAAAATAATTACAAAATTACCTGTAAAATAAATCCTAACCTAAGTTACAATTAAACCTAACAC
Organism: Bombina bombina; assembly: GCF_027579735.1. Lineage (NCBI taxonomy): Eukaryota > Metazoa > Chordata > Amphibia > Anura > Bombinatoridae > Bombina > Bombina bombina. The sequence goes on along the minus strand of NC_069508.1, from coordinate 111,301,080 downwards.
TACACTATCAATAAATAAATTAAATAAAATACCTACAATTACCTACAATTAAACCTAACACTACACTATCAATAAATTAATTAAATACAATACCTACAAATAACTACAATGAAATAAACTAACTAAAGTACAAAAAATAAAAAAGAACTAAGTTACAAAAAATAAAAAAATATTTACAAACATAAGAAAAATATTACAACAATTTTAAACTAATTACACCTACTCTACGCCCCCTAATAAAATAACAAAGCCCCCCAAAATAAAAAATGCCCTACCCTATTCTAAATTACCAAAGTTCAAAGCTCTTTTACCTTACCAGCCCTGAACAGGGCCCTTTGCGGGGCATGCCCCAAGAAATTCAGCTCTTTTTCCTGTAAAAAAACACATACAATACCCCCCCCCCAACATTACAACCCACCACCCACATACCCCTAATCTAACCCAAACCCCCCTTAAATAAACCTAACAATAAGCCCCTGAAGATCTTCCTACCTTGTCTTCACCTCACCGGGTATCACACCGATCTGTCCTGGCTCCGATATCTTCATCTAAGCCCAAGCGGGGGCTAGACATCCATCATCCGACGGCTGAAGAAGTCCAGAAGAGGCTCCAAAGTCTTCATCCTATCCGGGAAGAAGAGTAGATCCGGACCGGCAACCATCTTCTTCCAAGCGGCATCTTCTATCTTCATCCGATGAGGACCGGCTCCATCTTGAAGACCTCCACCGCGGACCCATCTTCTTCCGACAACGACATCCCGACGAATGACGGTTGCTTTAAGGGACGTCATCCAAGATGGCGTCCCTCGAATTCCGATTGGCTGATAGGATTCTATCAGCCAATCGGAATTAAGGTAGGAAAATTCTGATTGGCTGATAGAATCAGCCAATCAGAATCAAGTTCAATCCGATTGGCTGATCCGATCAGCCAATCAGATTGAGCTCGCATTCTATTGGCTGATCGGAACAGCCAATAGAATGCGAGCTCAATCTGATTGGCTGATTGAATCAGCCAATCGGATTGAACTTGATTCTGATTGGCTGATTCCATCAGACAATCAGAATTTTCCTACCTTAATTCCGATTGGCTGATAGAATCCTATCAGCCAATCGGAATTCGAGGGACGCCATCTGGGATGACGTCCCTTAAAGGAACCGTCATTCGTCGGGAAGTAGTCGTCAGAAGAAGATGGGTCCGCGGTGGAGGTCTTCAAGATGGAGCCGGTCCTCATCGGATGAAGATAGAAGATGCCGCTTGGAAGAAGATGGTTGCCGGTCTGGATCTACTCTTCTTCCCGGATAGGATGAAGACTTTGGAGCCTCTTCTGAACTTCTTCAGCCGTCGGATGATGGATGTCTAGCCCCCGCTTGGGCTTAGATGAAGATATCGGAGCCAGGACAGATCGGTGTGATACCCGGTGAGGTGAAGACAAGGTAGGAAAATCTTCAGGGGCTTAGTGTTAGGTTTATTTAAAGGGGGTTTGGGTTAGATTAGGGGTATGTGGGTGGTGGGTTGTAATGTTGGGGGGGGGGTATTGTATGTGTTTTTTTACAGGAAAAAGAGCTGAATTTCTTGGGGCGTGCCCCGCAAAGGGCCCTGTTCAGGGCTGGTAAGGTAAAAGAGCTTTGAAAACTTTGGTAATTTAGAATAGGGTAGGGCATTTTTTATTTTGGGGGGCTTTGTTATTTTATTAGGGGGCTTAGAGTAGGTGTAATTAGTTTAAAATTGTTGTAATATTTTTTTTATGTTTGTAAATATTTTTTTATTTTTTGTAACTTAGTTCTTTTTTATTTTTTGTACTTTAGTTAGTTTATTTCATTGTAGTTATTTGTAGGTATTGTATTTAATTAATTTATTGATAGTGTAGTGTTAGGTTTAATTGTAGGTAATTGTAGGTATTTTATTTAATTTATTTATTGATAGTGTAGTATTAGGTTTAATTGTAACTTAGGTTAGGATTTATTTTACAGGTAATTTTGTAATTATTTTAACTAGGTAGCTATTAAATAGTTCTTAACTATTTAATAGCTATTGTACTTGGTTAAAATAAATACAAAGTTACCTGTAAAATAAATATTAATCCTAAAATAGCTATAATATAATTATAATTTATATTGTAGCTATATTAGGATTTATTTTACAGGTAAGTATTTAGCTTTAAATTGGAATAATTTATTTAATAAGAGTTAATTAATTTCATTAGATTTAAATTATATTTAACTTAGGGGGGTGTTAGTGTTAGGGTTACACTTAGCTTTAGGGGTTAATATCTTTATTATAATAGCGGTGCGGTCCGGTCGGCAGATTAGGGGTTAATAAGTGTAGGCAGGTGGAGGCGACGTTGTGGGCGGCAGATTAGGGGTTAATAAATATAATATAGGGGTCGGCGGTGTTAGGGACAGCAGATTAGGGGTACATAGGGATAACGTTGGTTGCGGCTGTGTACGGAGCGGCAGATTAGGGGTTAATAATAATATGCAGGGGTCAGCGATAGCGGGGGCGGCATATTAGGGGTTAATAAGTGTAAGGTTAGGGGTGTTTAGACTCGGGGTACATGTTAGAGTGTTAGGTGCAAACGTAGGAAGTGTTTCCCCATAGGAAACAATGGGGCTGCGTTAGCAGCTGAACGCAGCTTTTTTGCAGGTGTTAGGTTTTTTTTCAGCTCAAACAGCCCCATTGTTTCCTATGGGGGAATCGTGCACGAGCACGTTTTTGAGGCTGGCCACGTCTGTAAGCAACTCTGGTATCGAGAGTTGCAGTGGCGTTAAATATGCTCTACGCTCCTTTTTTGGAGCCTAACGCAGCCATTCTGTGGACTCTCAATACCAGAGTTATTTTAAAGGTGCGGCCAGAAAAAAGCCAGCGTTAGATACGCCGGTCGTTACCGACAAAACTCTAAATCTAGCCATTAGTGTTTCAAGAAAGCGCGGCAGGGAAGCAAGCCAGGAGAAGTGGGTGTGGCGAGCATGGACGCCAGTGAGGGTAGGAAGGATGTGCTGTGGCTAAGGGAATATGCCAGTAGGCGGGGGAGAGTGGCTGATGCTGAATTGCTATTGACGGGGTTTAGCTCAGGTTTTATTATTCCATTCAAGGAGCAAAAGGCCGGAGGTTTTGGGGGGAATCTAAAGTCTGCGAGGGAATTCCCGGGGGTGGTTAGGGAGAAGTTGCAGAAGGAAGTGGGGTTGGGGAGAATGGCAGGGCCATTCGAGAGTCTGCCATTGGGGGGGTTGAGGGTTTCGCCTTTGGGGGTGGTTCCGAAAAAAGGATTGGGACAATTCTGAATGATCCACCACCTGTCGCACCCAAAGGGGTTGTCAGTAAATGACGGTATCGATCCAGAGTTGGTTTCGGTGACTTACGCGTCTTTTGACAGGGCTGTGGCGTTGGTGAGGGCCATGGGGCCGGGGGCACTACTAGCTAAGGCTGACATGGAATCCGCCTTCCGGTTGTTGCCTGTGCACCGTAGGTGTCACCACCTGCTGGGCTGTTGTTTTGAGGGCTCGTTTTTTGTTGACCTGTGTCTTCCTATCGTTGTTCAATTTCCTGCGCGTATTTCGAGAAGTTCAGCTCTTTTGTCGAATGGGTGGTCAAGCAGAAGTCGGGAAAATCTTCAGTGGTACACTATCTGGATGACTTCTTGTTTGTTGGGGCAGCGGGTTCTGGGGACTGCGAGCACTTGGTGGAGATGTTTGGGGAAGTGATGAGTGATTTCGGGATCCCGGTGGCAGCAGATAAGTCGGAGGGCCCAGTGGTGTCCCTGAGCTTCCTGGGTATTCAGTTGGACACAATTCATATGGAGTGCAGGCTCCCAGAGGACAAGCTGGTTGACTTGAGGGATAACCTGAGGGTGGGATTAGCCTTCCGGAAGGTTACATTGCGGAAGCTGCAGTCATTGCTGGGGAAGTTGAATTTTCGTGTAGGATTATTCCGATAGGTAGGGTGTCCTGCCGGAGGCTGTCCTTGGCGACAGCGGGTGTGTCGGAGCCGAGGCACCATATCAGGCTGACCAGGGAATTGAAGGATGATTTGAGGGTGTGGATTTCGTTCTTGGAGGAATTCAATGGGAAATTTATCATTCAGGAGGTAGGTTATTCTAACGGCGACTTGGGTCTGTTCACAGATGCTTCGGGGGCCCATGGGTTCGGAGCTTATTTGCAGGGGAGATGGTGTGCAGAGGCATGGCCGGACAGTTGGAGGGAGAGTGGGTTAACCAAGAACCTGACGTTCTTGGAGTTTTTCCCCGTGGTAGTGGCATTGCAGGTGTGGCCCCACATTTTGAGGGACAAGAGGGTTACTTTTCATTCAGACTACTTGGGGGTGGTGATGGCCATTAACAGGCTGTCGGCGAATTCCCCGCAGGTGGTTAGGTTACTGAGAGCGTTTGTGTTGGAGTGTTTGCGGAATAACGTTTCTTTCAGGGCTATCCATGTCCCGGGGAAGCTGAATGTTATAGCTGACTCTTTGTCCCGTTTCCAGTGGGAGAGGTTTCGCGAGGCGGCACCAGAGGTGGACAAAGAGGGGGTCCCCTACCCGAGGGATCTGTGGAAGGTGGGTGGCATGGGATGATCGATCTGATTCAGGGATCGTTGGCTGGTACAACATGGCGGGCATATGCCCGGGTGTGGAAAAAATGGTGTGAGTTGGAAGGGGGAGATCATTTGCGGGGAGATGGGGGAAGGCAGCTAGGGGTTTTGTTGAACTGGGTGAAAAGATGGAGGGAGGAGAGGCTGTCACCTTCTGAGGTACGTAAACGGGTGGCAGCATTAGCTTTTTGGTTTCAATTGTTGGGCAGAGGGACCTAACAAAGATATTTGTGGTAAGGATGGCAGTTCGGGGGTTGTGCAGGGGAAAAAGGATGCCGGACGGCAGAAGGCCGGTGATGTATTCAATCTTGAAAAGGGTTGTGGGTAGCCTGGAGGGCTTGTGTTTCTCGAGGTTTGAAGTGGCACTGTTTAAGGCGGCTTTTATTCTCGCATTTTTTGGGGCATTCAGGATATCGGAGCTAGTGGGGAAGAATAGGAGGGATGAGGGGGGCATCCGCTGGGATGAGGTGACTTTGAGTGAGGGAGTTGTGGCTGAGAAGGTCAAAGACGGACCAGATGGGGAGAGGATGCCTGATCACAGTGAGGAAGGTGGGGGGGATTGTTGCCCAGTGGCAGCGGTCCGGGATTACCTCAGCATACGCCCTAGGGGGTGTGGACCTTTGCTGGTTCACAAGGATGGATCGGCAATGTCGAAGTTCCAGTTTATGTCAGTGTTTAGAGGGCCCTCGGGTTGGGGGGGATGGCGTTTGGGTCCCACTCCTTCAGGATTGGGGCAGCAACGGAGGCTGCAGAGTGGGGGCTGGATGTGGCAGCGATAAAGAGGATTGGGAGGTGGAGATCCGAGCGGTTTAGGGGATATGTAAGATTGGGAATGAGGGTCTAGGTGAGGGGTGCGGCAGCTGATACAGCTTTATTTTGTTTTGACAGGTCCGGTGAGGTGCTGGGTGATCGGACATTCATACGTGTACTGGGCCAGGATGGCTGCTGTGGTAAAGGAAGACGGCTTGCAGTTGGGGATGGCAAGGGAAAAAATTGAGTTAAAGTGGTTTGGGGTGTGGGGCATGAGGTGGGCCCAACTAGTGGGAAGGGTAGTGGAGTATGCAAGGTTGTTTGCTCCCCCTCGGATTCTAGTGATTCATTTGGGAGGGAATGATTTGGGATTCATGTCCCAGAAAGACTTGGTGGAAGAGGTAAAAAGGGGAATGGACCGGCTGAGGCAGCTCTTTCCGGGGATAATCTTGGTATGGTCGGAGATTGAGAGCCGTTTGGTCTGGAGGTCAGCATGGGATGTGGGGAGGTTGGAGGCTTCCAGATGGAAGATTAATAGAATTGTGAGCGGATATGTGAGGAAGATAGGGGGAGTGGGCATGCGGCATGTAGAATTCGAGGGGGAGTCAGGAAGATGTTTCTATTTGAAGGATGGGGTCCACCTTAATGAGGTTGGTTTACATCTTTTTAATTTTACCTTGAAAGAGGGGATTGAACAGGCCTTAGCTCTGGTTGGCGGTTCTCACCCAGGGGGTGAGGGGTGGCGGGGTGCTTGCCCTGGTCGGTAGAGGCTTACGCCTGTAATGACGTGGTTGGGACTCCCTATTTCAACAACAGGGGGGTTGGTTTATAGTGGTAGCCCCTCCCTTGGTTTGGGCGGGGCTTGTGGTTGAGCAGTGGGGGCAAGCACGGTGGTTGGTTATTAAGTTGATGTTATTTATATTTATAGTTTTATGTTAATAAAGGAGCTGCAGCCTTTCAACCCCATTGAAACGTGTGAATTGTGTTATTTGGGGGGTTATATGCCTAACTTGACTATGGAGGGGTCAAGTAATAACCCTGGAGGAGAGAATGGAGGAAAGGGTTATGTGACCCCACTAGGAACCAGGGCATGTGGTGAAGTGGAGGACAAGGGGGTGGGCTGAAGGAGGGGGGTTTAAAAGCCCACAACAGGAAGCAGATTGCATCATTTAATCTGGAGCAGCACGGTGGGGAAAATCCCCGCCCTCCCTCCCTGAGGATAGGATGAATGGTGAGTCGCAGCAATGGCGGGGTGCTTGCCCTGGTCGGTAGAGGCTTACACCTGTAATGAGGTGGTTGGGACTCCCTGTTTCAACAACAGGGGGGTTGGTTTATAGTGGTAGCCCCTCCCTTGGTTTGGGCGGGGCTTGTGGTTGAGCAGTGGGGGCAAGCACGGTGGTTGGTTATTAAGTTGATGTTATTTATATTTATAGTTTTATGTTCATAAAGGAGCTGCGGCCTTTCAACCCCATTGAAACGTGTGAAGTGTGTTATTTGGGGGGTTATATGCCTAACTTGACTATGGAGGGGTCAAGTAATAACCCTGGAGGAGAGAATGGAGGAAAGGGTTATGTGACCCCACTAGGAACCAGGGCATGGGATGAAATGGACAAGGGGGTGGGCTGAAGGAGGGGGGTTTAAAAGCCCACAACAGGAAGCAGATTGCATCATTTAATCTGGAGCAGCACGGTGGGGAAAATCCCCGTCCTCCCTCCCTGAGGATAGGATGAATGATGAGTCGCAGCAATGGCGGGGTGCTTGCCCTGGTCGGTAGAGGCTTACGCCTGTAATGAGGTGGTTGGGACTCCCTGTTTCAACAACAGGGGGGTTGGTTTATAGTGGTAGCCCCTCCCTTGGTTTGGGTGGGGCTTGTGGTTGAGCAGTGGGGGCAAGCACGGTGGTTGGTTATTAAGTTGATGTTATTTATATTTATAGTTTTATGTTAATAAAGGAGCTGCGGCCTTTCAACCCCATTAAAACTTGTGAAGTGTGTTATTTGGGGGGTTATATGCCTAACTTGACTATGGAGGGGTCAAGATATTCTTACATAACAGTGTACATAGGATTAAAATTAAGTAAATAAATAGGTTTAGAGAAAAGTTTCTCACCTTGTATTGTGGAGGTATATGGTTGCACAGTTGTGTTATAATGTAACACTATATTAGCTTGGGTGATATTTAACTGAATCGGGAGATTCCGATATTTTGAGTTATATCACTATACACATATATTAACACACGGTGTCTGTGGAGGTATGAATACAGTGATAGGGATTAGGTGTACAACCATGGCCATTATAAACACGCTGGAGCAACATAGTGAATAACAACCGGTAAGGCTTCTTGGTAACCATGGTTACAGGGTACACAAACCGTACCTCTTCACAATCTGCATTTTATTTAATTTAATTTAACTTTTACTTTGGTTAATCTTGAATGTAATAATATTGCTGTCAGGGGATACAAGACTGACATTGAAAATGTTATGTACTAAAATTTTGTATACACAATGTTTGGGCTATGATATATGGAATATCCATGAATTTAACACTACTGGAAGTGACGTTAGGGCACTTTCGGTTTCACGAGACTGTGAAACGCATGCTTGCGATACAATACAATAGTTTGGCGCCACTATGATTGAATGAGGTATGCACTAAGTTTGATTAGATGTATTTTGACCACTATATATGTGTGTACTGCACTTGTGTTCTTCATGCTGATTAAGGGGATTATATCTCCGAAAACATTACAATACATTTTGATTTTTTGTGCAAGTCCTGTGAGTGCATTCGTTTTGCACCCAGGCAGCTGGCATTTAATGTTTTGGTCTTAAGATTGGATTACAGCTATATATATATATATATATATATATATATATATATATATATATATATATACACATATATACATACACACGCACATTTTTAATAAATCCCATCCATATTCTTTTACTGTTCATTGTAACTTTTACATTTCTACATTGTTTCTAAAATGAATATTAAAAATTGTAACATTATTTTGCAATTGAGTGTTTATATTACTAGCATTTTTTTATCCGTACGTCCAGTTGACAAATATTCTTATTAAATTGCATCTGTTAGTTTTTCCAGTAATTTGCTATACCTCTATAAAAAATAGGACATCCTTCACCAACAAATTGTTTTCTGGAAATAAGATTTATATAGTTTTAATAGAGTTGAGCGCGCTAGACAAAAATTGATCTGTCATAAATTGCTTGAGGCAAATGCTTGAAAGGGTTTGAAGATTACATTTAAAGACATAGTTCTTTCTAGGTCCTTCTATACTGCACATTGGCAGAGTGTTCTAAAGATATAAGAGGCTTTGATTATAGTAATTGAACTTTGAATTGAGCTGTAGCAACTAGAATCCATGTGATAAGCTACCCACATCTTCTCTTCACCCCTCAACCTGTAGATTGTAAGCTCTTCCAAACAATGCCCTTTTCCCATGAGTCTGTATCATTATGTACACCTACTCTTGTACTAAGTACTAAATAATTCAATGGCATCAATAAATCAAAGTAGCAAATTTATTTTAACCCCTTATACGGTAAGAGAGTTTGGAATACACCAAAAGGCAGCCACCCCCCCCCCCCCCCCCATAAACAGCAATGTTTTGTTACTTAAAGGGACAGTCTAGACCCAATACTTTTTCTTTATTACTTATGGTTACATACGAGAAAAAGCATCTTGCAATGGGTTCCACATAGGGTTGCCACCTCGGTCATGTTTTCCGTGAAACTTATGAGTTACGCATGCTGCAGGGTAAGCAGGGAGGAACATTTATTGTGATGTTCATCAGCTTTATACATGTGATGTCTAGAGGCATAATTTATGTTCTGCCCTGCTTACCCTGCAGCATGTGTAACTCATAAGTGTCAAGGAAAATATGGTGGAGGTGACAACCCTAGTTCCACATCTATATACTTGTAATAAGTACATTAAACTTTTAAATGAAGATTGTTTCAAGTAGCAAAAAAAGATTTGTTCCAGCCACCAATAGTTAAAAAACCTTTATTTCTTCATATGGGGTCTTTTGACAAACATACAACGTTTCAGACCTGCTATAGGTCCTTAGTCATGTATGATACATGACTAAGGACCTATAGCAGGTCTGAAACGTTGTATGTTTGTCAAAAGACCCCATATGAAGAAATAAAGGTTTTTTAACTATTGGTGGCTGGAACAAATCTTTTTTTGCTACTTGGAGTACTTGCAGGATAAGGCAGATCCTGGGTTCCGTGCCCCACAAGCCACATATCTGTTGGTGCTGTTTTCCACACTTTGCTTTGAGAAAATGAAGATTGTTTGTCAGCAGACGAAAATGACCACCAAGCTCCGCCCACAGCCATTTTCTTGTCCAGTTAGATGTTTTCTTGTATGACAGTTTAGCATTGCATGTTTAAAAGGACACTAAACCCATATTTTTTCTTTCATGATTCAGGTAAATAATACAATTTTAAATAACATTCCAATTTACTTCTATTATCTATTTTGCTTCATTCTTTATTTATCCTTTGTTTAAGAAATAGCAATGCACATGGGTGAGCCAATCACATGAGACATCTATGTGCAGCTTCCAATCAGCAGCTACTGAGCATATCTAGATATGCTTTTCAGCAAGGGATATCAAGAGAATGAAGCAAATTAGATAATAGAAGTAAATTAGAAAGTTGTTTAAAATTGCATGCTTTTACTAAATCATGAAAGAACATTTTTTGGTTTCATGTCCCTTTAATATTTTTCAGTTAGCTATTTCAAATTGCACATGCAAAAATCAGCATGTGCCAGTAGGAAAGTTTATTTTAGAGTCTATCGTGAAACTTATACCAAAATATACATGCAATAGGAGAGTAGAACTTGGCGGCCATTTTCTGTCCCTAACAAACTAATATTTTAATGTTTCATGTACTTCTTACAAGCTTATAGATGAGGGACCAGTTGCAGGATGCTTCTCTGGTATGTAACAATAAATAATCAAAATTATGTATTGGGTCTAGACTGTCCCTTTAAGGTCAGTCATAACCTAAACTAACTGTATACATACCTCTGAACAATGACACCCCAAGGCTCATAAAAAAGATTCTTGCTGCCCAGAGATGTTTAACTTTAGTAGATTGGTGTTGCAGAAATGAGATATCGCATACTAAACAAAAAATAATTTGAGGCAAATTATTCATCACAAAAAAATAATAACAATTATATTTTGTCTGTTATTTGTTCACGAGGTTGTTCAGAATTTGTTAGTCTGCCATTTTCCTATAGGGAACAGCTGGACAGTAGTATAACCTTAAATAATCTTTAAAAAGTAGTTAGTACTGTTGCTACAAGCCGTATAGTAAAGCTTACATACTTACTGGCTGACACAGGGATGTCAACTGACAAGGGCATTGATGGAGTGAATATTGTAAATATAAAGCTTTTCCTACCTTTAGAGAATTTGTTTTAACCTAATGAAAGAATCAGCCATTTTTTTGTCACATACATATGTTCACTCATCTTGTCATTAAAGGACCGTGTATTGATTGTTTAAAGTGATTGTAAATCCTAGCATTTATGAAACGCTAGGATTTACCAGTGGAACAAATAAAGGGGACTTTCAGTCATGAAGTAAAAAAATGCTTCATGCTGAAAGATCCTTTATTTGTCTGAAGCGTTCGCCGAACTGAGATCCTCAGGCAGCCCATGGCAGAACACTATTTTGCTGTGAGGTGACGTTTCCACCTTTTAGCCAATAGCCGTGCGGACCAGCAGGTATTATGCCGGATAGCCAGCACGCTATAGGCTAAGATCACCTCACTGCAAATTAGCGTTCTGCCGTGGGCTGCTTAAGACAAATTAAGGAACTTTCAGCATGAAGTATTTTTATACTTCATGACTGAAATTCCCCTTTATTTGTTCCACTGGTAAATCCTAGCGTTTCACAAACTCTAGGATTTAGCATCACTTTAAGGACAAATGCAACAAATATGAGAAATTCTGTATTTTTTTACATTTGCCTAAATTTGAATGCCTGTCTACCATGTCCCCATATGCACCTCCACTTTTCAGCTCCTTAAGATATATGACCAGCAACATCAATAAAAAAATTTAAAAAAGTTACTGATATGCTCAGATGTCAAAAAAAAAATCCAAACACCAGGTAGTTGAAAAGGTGAAGGGATATGAAAAGTTAAATTTGTTTATTTGGGATAATATTCATATTAAAGGGGTATTAAAGACAACATTAAACTTTTATGATTCAGATAGAACATACAATTTTAAGCAAATTTTCAATTTACTTCATTTATCTCTTATTATCCTTTGTTGAAAAACATACCTAGGTAGGCCCATAAACAAAAATGCACTAATGTCAGTAAGTTGCTAATTGTTGGATACATAACTATGTTGCTTGTCATTGGTTCACAGTTACCTGATGTGTTCAGCTGACTTCCACTTGTGCATTTTTAGCAAAGGATATCTAAAGAACAAAAAAAATCTGAGATGATAAAAGTAAAAGGAAAAACATTATTAAAATTGTTTGCTCCATTTGAATCATGAAAATTGAATTCATGTCCCTTTAATGGGAATCTGATCCCAAATAAATACATAGCTCATTTGTTATATTGTTATTAGAAATCCATATAAAAGAAAAGGTTCATCTGCTCCAGTTTCCTAAGAAACATGAAGTCTTGTATATAAATCACCAATTGTTTGAGGCTCTTGTAATAAAACCTGAGTGCTAGGGAGGATTTGTCCCCTATAGATAAAGGCTTATCACAATATGACCTTGTTCACATGTAGAGCATTTTTAATAATGTAGACATCTGCTGTTGGCCATTAACAAAACACTGACTTGAACTGACCTATATAATATAGGAAATTGGAAAGATATTACTTTTTTTTTTAATTAGTTTGTTTCTTACCCTGGACAGAGCATTTTATTTTTCTCTGAAGCAGTTCAATTCCATATAGAAAGTTAAGATTGATTTATGTCACACAGAATATATAATCTCTCTATTTTTTTTTTGCTTTTTTATTATTTGTCACTATTTTTTTGGGGGGCAAACTATAAAGCAGTATCAGCAAATATAATACAGATTATTTGTTTCAAAGATATGAAAAAAAGCTAAAAATCTGACATTTGTCTTGTTGCTGGAATAATATTAGTTGACCTGTTATCAAATAATACCCTGGTAATTGCTGTAAACTGAGACAGAATACATCCTAAGGACATTTTTCTTACTATTTATACTAAAAATAAGAAAATCAAAACAATTATTTAGGTATAGCGGAGGTTATTTATGAGTGTTTTTAGCACAAAGGCATGAGGGGTTGAAAATGATTTAGTGATTCAAATAGATCAGCGGCTTGATTGCCAGCATATTTTCTAACAATTTACATTTATTACAGATAAAGCCATGCATGTATTTTCATACTTATTAAAAGAAATGCAAAAAAATGAGACCTGTCTTTCATGCAACTGGAAGCATTCTAATAGGAAATCCAATGCTATGCAAGGAAATGTATCTGTCAGATATCTAAAAGAATGTGAAATTGCCCCCTTTTGTGCATAAATTATATGTCATTGTTGTTGCATTTTGCCACCAATCAGCAAGTGCTACCCAGGTGCTGAACCTAAAATGGGCTGGCTCCTAAGCTTTTATTCCTGCTTTTCAAATAAAGATACCAAGAGAACAAAGAAAAAGAAAATGTATGCTTACCTGATAAATTTATTTCTATTTAGACACGATGAGTCCACGGATTTCATCCTTACTTGTGGGATATTCACCTCCTGGTCAGCAGGAGGAGGCAAAGAGCACCACAGCAGAGCTCTTAAATAGCTCCTCCCTTCTCTCCCTCTCCAGTCATTCGACCGAAGTTAGGAAGAGAAAGGAAATTATTTAAAAAATGCTTCTTTAATCTCTGATGATTTAGTAAGGATCCTCTTCCCTTCTCTAACTGCAGAAATCAGGTTTTTCTTTTTACGAAACTTTGTTATCTTGGCCAAATACTTAGCAGAGACCCCCTAGATGGCCTTGATACTTGGCTCTGACTTTAAGATCCTCCCCTGCCCATTTTTCTCTGAGAAAATCCTCTCTTTCTGTTTTGGATAGTATATATTTGCTCCAAGTACCTTGATTCGGACACTTTAGGTATTTGTCATATGCATTTCTAAGTTGGTTCGCTAATTGCGTCTCTCTCGCTCTCCTTTTATGGGACATTTTAATCATATATGCCTTTATTTCTCCGTGCAGCACCGCTTTCCCTGCCTCCCAAAAAATTTCTGTATTATTCCTATACTCTACATTTTGTGAGCAGTACTCTTGCCATCTTGATTTTAACCAATTTGAGAAGTGTATATTTTTACTCATATAGGCTGAGAAAGCGAAATGTGTTCCCCACTCTTCTAATATTTGTGTCTGCCCAGATCTTAAGACTGATAATTGCATGATCCGAAAGGATGATATCTGAGATTTTAGTTTCCATCTCGTACTGGGATACTTGTTCATCTATTAGGAATGGATCAAAACGAGAAAAAATGTTATGCGTCTTAGACTTGCATGTAAACATCCGGTCATCCGGGTTTGTGATCGCCAGATATCATTCAGTTTTAGTGATTTAACATAATTCCGGAAATATTTAGCTTCCCGATAATTTGACTGTCTACATCTGACCCTAAACCTATCTATCTTGGGATATAGAGTAAAGTTCATGTCCCCTGCTATAACCAAGTTCTGACCTAGATATGGTGTAAGTTTCTGCCGAATCTTTTGCCAGAATTGTTTCTCAAAATTATTTGGACCATATATTTTGCAAAACGTCCAGCTTAAACCTCTATCTGTATTTGAAGAAAAATATACCTGCCCTGGGGGTCACGCTCTTGCTTTGTGATTTTGTATGTTAACTTTTTATTTATAATAATTGCTTCTCCATACTTACGCTTGTTACATGGTGTTGCCAATATTTCTGCAACCCAGTTTACTTTCAATTTCTCTATCTCAGTACTTTTCAAATGCAACTCTTGAAGGAAAACTATATCTGGTTTCTCACCTTTCAACATTCTCATAACATTCTTCCTTTTAATGGGGGAGGTTATCCCTCCCACATTCCATGAAACTAAGTTTAGCGGCGTAGTCATTATTATTCTATCTGATACTCAAGTGGGCAAGGTAAAAAAAAAAAAAAGTCCTCCCACCCCCCCCACCAACCCATCACACAGCATTGATCTTGATTTACCATTTCTCGTCATTTTTATCCTTGTTTAGTGTAAGTTGTTGGTAGTATACTACCACTTAAAACTAATCACACCTCAACGTTATTTTTGTGACAAAAATTGTTTGCTTCCTCTACAGAGTTTAACACTACATTTCCCTCCATACTTAACACAATTACTTTGGCTGGATATGTCATTGTTGCTCTTAACCCTGTTTTAATTAATCGTGAACAGAGTGGGGACATTGCCCTTCTCCTAAGAGATGTTTCTGAGGAGAAGTCCTGAAATATCAGGATTTTTTTCCCCTCAATTATCAATGTTTGTGTTTTCCTGTAGTTTTGCATGATGCTAACCTTATCCTGGAAACTAATCCTAGGGCGTGTATTTCCATCTGTTAGATGCCTGGCACTACCTACTCTGTGAGCTCTCTCTACTTGGAATGCACCCTTATCCATTTGAATCCCCAACACCTTAGGAAGTGTACTGGCTCCAAATCTTAGTAAATCCTCAAATTCTTTGGTTTCTGGGAGCCCCACCACACGGATGTTATTTCGGCAGGATCTATCCTCCAAATCTTCAACTTTTAGTTGTAATGCCTTAATTGTATCTGTATTTTTAGCCATATTTATATCCTGTATATTAACCTTATCCTCTACTTCTGACACCCTGGACTCTACTTCTGAGATTCTTGCTGAGAATTGCCTTACTTCCTGGGATAAATCTGCTATCTCCTTCTTTACTAGCTCAAATTGCGGTAGTAATAAGTCAGCTAACTGATTTATTGTCATCTGTGTCTCTTGGTTTTTGCCCGGACTCTCTAAGCTTATATCTGTGCCAAACTCCTGCACTGATCTCTGTTTTTTGTCTTTTTTAAGGGGCATGGCTGGAGATTTATTCTTCGTGTTTGTCATATATCTATCCATAGGTTTTGAGGATTGAGATTTAAATTCTCTAGTGAGATTTTAATGCCCTGGGCTTTTATCGCTGGGTCTAAGCTGCTCACACTTCTGTCTATTTTAATAGATATTGTTTGATTCTGGACCTTTTATGTATTTCTGTATGTAACAAATTATTACTGCCCTTCAAAGCCCTGCTTCACTTCCGAGATCAAACTGTATCCGGTGCCTACTGGGCCGTACACCTATATATCAGTTAATAACGCACATATTTATTTAACATGATCAAACAAAGTCAGTGCAGATAATCTATTGACTACTAGTCCCTTATATGTGCCTGTGCAAAAACACAGAAATCCTTAAAGTTTGTGTAAATGTATTAGCGTTACTGTTTTAATTCTAAACCTTTTATGTGTTTCGATGTACAGCAAATAATTACTGCCCTTCAAGACCCAACTCCGCTTCCAATATCGGACTGGATCCAGTACCTTCTATACAGTACCCCTCAGTATCAATTTATAGCTCACATATTTCTTTTAATAACCGCTCAACATCAATATTAATAATCTTTAGGCTGCTAAGCACTTATAAGTGCCTAAACAGTTTCCGTGCTAAGGCCCAAAAATCCTTGAAATTTAAGTGAATATATTCATATTTCAATATTTAAATAGATAATATATCAAATCTAAACCATTTGACTATTTCTAAGTGAAACCAGTTTTAACTGCCCCTCAGGGCCCTGCTTCACTCCCGAGATCAGACTGGATCCGGGGCCTTCTGTGCAAAAAAAGAGGAAAAAGAAAAAAAAAAAAAGAAAATAAAATAGGAGGGAGAAGGAAACCCCTCTCTAACTGTGTACCCTTTACTTTATATACAGGTGGCTATCCTTCTGTGAAACATGTATTCTTTTATAAACCTTTTATGAGAATATACCGATATCTGTGTGCAGACACAATAAAAAGTCTGTGAAATTTCTGACTCTGACAAGCTGTATGAATTGATTTGTTGCACAATCTCCCTGTTTTCTAGCTGTTGGGCATTTACACAAGAGGTTAAATCTTTACATATACTGCACACCTTTATCTAATTATGACCAATTCTGAATTAAACCTATGGTCTATTATTCTGATATGCCCTTATATCTGGAAGAAACAAAGAATAGTAAGAGGTACAACAAAAGCCAGAATTATCTATGCAAATTTCTGTACACTTATAGAACTTGCCCTTAATATGATAATTCCTAATACTGTAAATCTGATTTTACCTTCATATCCATAAAATTTAGTATCTCATACTAACCCTCCACCCCTAATTTTTACACACATGTATTAACAAACACATTGTAGCAATAGAGGGCTAACAAATGAAGGAAAGGGGAGATGGAGGGTATATATAAAGAGCTTCACATTATACAGATTCTCCCCTTTTTTTCTCTTATGAACTTTTTATGGGCATATGCAAATATCTGTGTGCAGACTCAATGAGAAGTCTGTGAGCTTTCTGACTCTGACAGGCTGTGCAGTTTACATTATTTATTCTAGTGGAGAGGTAAATGAAGATGCTAAGGCTCAGTTCTGGGATAGAATTAAAATGCCCCGTATATCTTCTGAGGAATTGAACCAAATTAATGAAGTGATCACTGAGTCGGAGATAGTAAAGGTAATCCAATGGATGAAAACAGGTAAAACACCAGGCCCAGACGGCCTCTCAATTGAATTCTATAAAATACTAGCAGATACAGTAGGAGGCACACTAGAGATCCTATTTAATGACTATTATCAAAGAAAAGCTTTGAATTCACCTTATTTCTCCAACTCAGTGATCACATTAATTGATAAGAAAGGGAAGAGCGCGGAGGAATTATCAGCCTACCGCCCAATCTCTCTGTTAAATCAGGATTATAAAATACTCATGTCAGTAATAGCGGATAGACTTAAAAAAGTAGTGGGCAAGCTGATACACACAGATCAGGCGGGCTTTATCCCAAATAGAAATTCGGTGTGAAATATGAGAAGAGTCCTAACAATATTGGACCACTTTCACCGGGTCAACCAGGAAGGCAGAAATAAATGTACAAGTAGCACTAATCGGGATGTAGCATTAGTTACAGTAGATGCAGAAAAAGCCTTTGACTCTATTGAATGGAGTCATCTTATAACTGCACTTGAAAACTTTGGGTTTTCAGGCTGCCTGGTTGACCTGGTTAAAGTGATCTATAATAAACCTAGATTGCAGCTTCTGGTAAATGGGGAATTATCACAATATATAACTTTAGAAAAGGGAACATGCCAAGTATGCCCGCTATCCCCGCTGTTATTTGACCTAGCCCTGGAGCCCCTAGCAGTATATATTAGCATAAGCACAACAGAGTGCTGCTTTACTTGTGAGTATAAAATCTGTATTCACCTATTTTTACATTTGTCCAAACTATATCACACGAGGAGGCGCCCTTGTCTTTGTGATTTTCTTTGCACAGAGAGAGTATTTACCCAGACTGGTTTTGTGACAAGGAGCTGACTTCTGGATCTAAGGGAGAATCTTATATATGTGCTACCCAGGAGGACTAATAAACCTCTGAAGTGCCCTCCTAATCTTGGGACTGTCTGAGCATCAATATCATATACAGATAAGAACTTATTAGAGACTTAATACTATTTATTTATTATATATTGTTTTAAGCTGCATTTTCTGTTTATATTGATCTCATCACATCACATTTGATGAGAGTCCATGTCTCATTTTTTCTGTAATTGTCATTATTATTTTGTCTTTATACATTATTATCTGATCATTTTATATTATTTTTAAGTTTTTATTGTTTTTACTATACTTCAGTATTATCCTACAGATTGTTTTATATATTTCTTCTAGCGCCCCCTAGAGTTACGCTTGCATAGTGTAACAGGTATTTCTATATTAGACAAACAATACAACCAGTTAAAATAGGAAGAGAGAGCCTATTGATATCACTCTATGCAGACGACATACTCCTATTTTTGCAGAATACCGCAGAAACTATCCCAAGATTTATTGAGATTATAGCGGAGTTCAGCTCATTTTCAGGGTATAAAATTAACTCCAAAAAGTCTGAATTATTATGGGTAAATAAAACAAGCCAAAGTATGAACCATATTTTTAGGGAAGTTAAAATTATCAATTATTTAGGGATCAAGATAAGTAGAAACCCTAGTGAATGGTACCGTTTAAACTATAGCAAATTTTTTGAGAACATCCACACAGATCTAAATAAATGGGATTTGTACTATTTGTCAATATCGGCTAGGTGCATGTTAATAAAAACAATCTTATTCCCTAAGATTCTATTCCTTATACAAAATTTACCTATATTTATAATTAAAAAAGATATTGATAGGTATAAAAAAGCTTGTACTACTTTTATCTGGGGGAAAAAGAAACCACGAATATCAATGGAGAAAATGAGCAATTTAAAACAATATGCAGGGTTTTCAATCCCAAACATAAAGTATTATAATCTCGTAGCGCTGGCAAAATTTGGAATAGACTGGCTGACTAAGTCGGAGTATGTAACGTATTATAATTTAGATTCTGAGCTAATTACTCCATTTAGCCCACAGGCTATACTACATTGCCCGTATAAGAAGTTACCATATAATGTGAGTGTTATGTCAACGTTCGTCAACATTATTCGAGGCTGGCAGCAATATTGTAGGCTAGTTGGTCAGGAATTCCAAGTGACCTCCTATCTACCTATTATCGGGTGTGTAGATTTCCCCGCAGGGATCAACAATACACTGTTTCAAGGATGGAGAGAGAAAGGTCTGAGCCAATTTCCACAGCTAAAAGATGAGAGAGATGGGAGGACGCATACTTTCCAGAGCTTGGTAGAGCAATACCATCTCCCAGTAAAAAAAATTTATGCTTACCTGCAAGTACGTCACTATATTGAAAAGTATAACAGAGAAATAAAAGTAGATTGGGGGCAGGTTCAAATAGCACCGGGTTTAAAGCTATATAAAGCGGGGAAAAGGTCAATCTCCTGGTGGTATCAGAAAATCTTAATGATTAAAGGACAAGAACACATTAATAAGGTCAGGGATAAATACATTAAATATTTTGATATGTTACAAACAGAGGATATAACGGAAAGTATAAAACTCTCCGCTGAAGCAACCACCTGCATAAACTGAAGAGAGTCACAGTGTAAATTAATTAATAATTTCTATCTGACACCAATAAGAATGGCTAAGTGGTCTATGTCTAGGTCAGGAAATTGCTTTAAATGTGCGGCGCCAGAGGTGAATCTATTACATTGTATATGGAATTGCCCCAAAGTCAGACAATACTGGGCCAAGATTGAATACTGGCTTGATTGTCATTTTAAAACCAGGATAGAATTACAGTCGCTCCAAATATTCTTCCTAAAATACACAGAGAATACAAGTGATAGACACCTTATAAATCTCGTTATATTGGTGGCACGTAGCCTGCTTTTCAAAAAATGGAAACAAAGAGAAATTCCAAGTATTAGAGAATTTGTTAATGTTATTAAAATCCAGATGATTTTGGAAAGGCAGAATTTGAAGGCTGGATCGGACAAACAATATAGAAGATACTTTAGCAAATGGGAAAGCTTTATAAGTTCGTGGCTTCCGGAGCTGCTGACTCAATTTTTGGAGCCATTCCAGAATACAGTCCCTTTCTTAAACATGATTATATCCGGAGCTCTACCCAGGCATTGGTTAGTAGAGAGGGCCCTGGTAATATAATTAAAATAAATTAAAATATTAAGAGTGGGTTTCTTTTTTTTTTTTTTTTCTCTTTCTTTTTTTCTTCTCTTTGTCTCTCCCCTCCCCCCCCCCCATTATGTGTATCATTGGGAGGAGGGGTGTTGATGTTCGAAAGTGCATTTATAGATTGGTCGTATGTTATAGTAGTTGCCGATTGCTTTCTTTCTTTTTGTCGAGATGTTAATGCAATTCAAAGAAATGAAGAATTATATACACAGGCAATGATAAAGGGGAAAAAAGCAACCCATTGGTAACTTTAGGAACTGGATAAGAGAGTCAGGTATAAAAGTGACTAATTCTGAGTCCACGTATGGTAGATTGCCAGTTCCGAGTCATAGCAAGTTTGTCAAGTTTCTGTGTTTTAGATAGAAAATTAAAATACAGACTAATCCTAGATTATTTGAGAGGAAGAACTATGTTTATATAAAATGCATGAGAAATGTATAATATTTTATTCTGTGTTATCAATTGTTATTACCTTTTTTTTTTTTGTACATGTCTATGCTTGTATTAAGGAAACTCAATAAAAAAATTTTTTTAAAAAAAAAAGGAAGAGAAAGGAAAAGCCAAGGTGGAGAGGTGTCTGAAGTATACAAAAAATAATAACCTGTCTCAGAGAAAAGGGCCGTGGACTCATCGTGTCTAAAAAGAAATAAATTTATCAGGTGATCATAAATTTTCTTTTCTTTTTAAAGACACAATGAGTCCACGGATTTCATCCTTACTTGTGGGATACAATACTAAAGCTAGAGAACACGGATGAAAAGGGAGGGACAAGACAGGGAACCTAAACGGAAGGCACCACTGCTTGAAGAACCTTTCTTCCAAAAGCAGCCTCACCCGAGGCTCAAATTTGTAAAATTTAGAAAAAGTGTGAAGAGAAGACCAAGTTGCAGCCTTGCAAATCTGTTCTACAGAAGCTTCATTTTTGAATGACACTTAGAACTCCTATGCAAATCCGGAACGCAGCTGTAGTGCTATCCGGAACTAAATGATAGCAATGAGTACTGTAAGGAAAAACAACACTTCCTCTTTCCTTCTGATGAACGGAATAAATGGACCAAGAGCCGTCTAAAGCGGCTCAAACCTAGCTCCGCCCCTCGTGGGCGTGATAACCCATAACTCTGATTTCCTATTATTTAATGGAGCCCAGAGATCGGAAAATTGCGCCATACATAACCCCGCCCATCGTGGGCGTTGCCACACACAACCTCCCAGTCGCCATTAGTGTTTTTAGAGATAGGCCACCGGGAGATAACTGAACTCTGCCTTGTAACACCTGGGGCAAATTGTAGTACTGATGAGAGACAGTACACCAAGTATCACCCCTCCTGAGCCTGTTCATATTTTTTCCAGCTCTGTGTAAGGGAATAAATACTCTTGATATAAGAGCCCCCAGATAAGCCATCTTCTATTCTCTCTCAGCCCCAGTGCCTGATAGTAATAAGCTGTCACAGGATCCCCTTTCATACATACATAGGAGATATGTGTCCCAGTAAAGTGCTCCACTTATTCTGCCCTGAATTTTTTTTCCTTACCTCAGACCCAGAATAAAAGTAAGCACTTACCTTTAAAATCTGCCCGACAGCAGGGCAGCTCAGCAGGTTTAGGAGGTCCTCTCCCTCCCATAGCCCTGTAGATAAAGATAAAGCCTGAGTTAAGTTTGCTTAGGCCATCAGGATAAGGGCAGCATCAATGTATGGGAGGCGCAGTGAGAATTATGTCCCACAAGTTCCCATTGCTTTAAAGCCACCAAAAGCTCTACTGTAGAGACTGATATGGACTATGGCTATACCCTAGAACAAAGTAGCACACTCTGGCACTACTTTAAAAATAACAAACTCTTGATTGAAGAATCTAATCTAACACCTCACTTAACATCTTCCTATCACTAACGTAGGCAAAGAGAATGACTGGAGTGGGAGGGAAGGGAGGAGTGATTTAAGAGCTCTGCTGTGGTGCTCTTTGCCTCCTCCTGCTGACCAGGAGGTGAATATCCCACAAGTAAGGATGAAATCCGTGGACTCATCGTGTCTTTAAAAAGAAATAATGATATTAAGAGTAAATTAGAAAGTTGCTTAAAATTGCATGCTCTATCCGAATCATGAAAGAACAAATTTGGGTTTAGTGTCCCTTTAAGTTCTAACTACTTCTCTTCTGCTTCTTGTGTTGGTGCAAAAGCTTTGCAAGTGGATATTTATCATCTCTGCAACATATCACACTCCTGATGAATTGCTGCACAAGGTATTTGTATCACTCTGCATGAAGTGGATATCTATGTGATTTTAATCTTGTCTCAACTGCCATAAACTGCTGTATTATGTTTTGCTAACTACTTCAGTCTGAACTGTACTATTCACAGTCCCAGGGGCCGAATTATCAAGCTCTGAGAAGTTATGAAGCAAAGGTCTAAAGACCCCTGTTCCATAACTTGTCTGCCTGCTCTGAGTCTGCGGACATCAATCCGCCCGATCCTATACGATCGGGCTGATTGACACCCCCTGCTAGCGGCTGTGATTCTGCAGGGGGTGGCATTGCACAAGCAATGATAAATGCGTTCAGCATTTATCGATGTGCGGCGGACATGATCCACTACATCGTATCATGTCCGCACGCACTTTCATAAATCAGCCCCCCAGTGTCTAGTCTGCATTCAAGAAATCATCTGTGCTTGAACTTCACTTTGCAGCTCTTATGCTATATTCCAGTGTCAAAACCAATCCTGTTTTATGCAGCCTTGAACTTTCTGTTTGCAACTCCTCTACAATGAATCATTGTCATTGCCCGTAATGTCCTCTGCAGCCTTGTTCTGTTTCTAACATGTTTTCAGTTATTTATTTCTGCAAGTGACATTCATCCTGCATTGTTTCCAGTCTAGTGATCTGAGCTGCAACTTTATCATTCACCATCCTGCAACCTGACTCACAGTCCGGAGGCCAGGTGTGTTCATATCCTACCACTGCACTCAGGGTCTGCTTCCAGACTGGTATAAATTCAGATTGTGACATTTATTCTTCAACAATGGATGCCAAGAAAATAAAGCAAATTTGATCATTGACCTAAAGCCAAGAAGGGTACCTAAAATGACAAAAATGTTTTTTTTTCTACAAACACAGTAGAATTGTCCCCATGAATATCATAAGAAGTGCTGAAGTACTGCAGACGTGCCAAATATCCCTAAACTTGTACAATTGTAATACGTCTGTCTGCTTTTAGTGTGCAGCTTCTAGGGACTGCCTTGGCCCTGCCCATTACTCTACTGGCTTCACTTAGCCACGCCCATGACACACCAAAGCCCCTCCCCTCCTACCAAAGCCACCACTTATACATCTTCTCACCTCCCTGTCCTGTAAAAACTCTGGGAAATGTTGGAAAGTATTTAATTGCATTTATTAAACAGCTACCAAATAAAGATCATTTCAAATCTTGACATTTGGGGGAAAATAATATCATAAAACAGGAACCTTATAGGTGACTGCAGCTCAGAAAGAGAAAAAAAACTACTTTTTTCAGCAATAGCATTGTCATTCACAACTGCTCCCTTGATTCCATCAACTATCTGACAAGTTAGACACAATTAGTTGTGTGCTTTTACAATATGTCACTGTCACTTATATTTATCCTTGTCTTCCAGAACCATAACCACAGGTTGCTTTTGGAAAAATAAATAAATGTCAGAACATTTAGCAAAATAAAATGTTGTATCCCTAATGAAAAAGTGCATATAAAACTCTATTCCAGTTAACAGGGAACATAATCAGAAAATATTGATCAGAATTGTTGCACTAGGATTTAATTAAAAGATTGCATCATTTGATCTAGATAAATCTTCTGGGTTAGTGATCTTAGAGGAACATTTACTAATGCCTTACATCTGTAAAAGAGACATTCAATTTGCTTGATTACCTTAGCTATGGTATTGAGATTCTCCTCAAGGGATATATTACTGTGAGAGAGCTTATAGAGAAGATATATAAAATGTTTTATTATACACAGTAAAAAAAAAAGAAAAACTTTACAATATACCTTCATTATTTTTTTTCCTACAGACCAACCTAATACTGCTACATTCTGCACAGCCAAAAAAAAACCCTAAGAACTGCATGCAAACAATGCAATAATTAAAAAGAATAACCAGTATCTCAGCATACACTTCACTGATATGATTAATTAGTATCTGCTGAAGATGAAGATGTGTCAGTTAAAGGGACATTAAACCCAATTTTTTTCTTTCGTGATTCGGATAGAGCATGACATTTTAAGCAACTTTCTAACTTACTCCTATTATCAAATTTTCTTCATTCTCTTGGAATCTTTATTTGAAATGCAAGAATGTAAGTTTAGATGCTGGTCCATTTTTGGTGAACAACCTGAGTTGTTCTTGCAGATTGGTGGATAAATTCATCCACCAATAAAAAAGTGCTGTCCAGAGTTCTGAACCAAAAAAAAGAAAAGCTTAGATGCCTTCTTTTTCAAATAAAGATAGCAAGAGAACGAAGAACATTTGATAAAACGAGTAAATTAGAAAGTTGCTTAAAATTGCATGCTCTATCTGAATCACAAAAGAAAACATTTGGGTTCAGTGTCCCTTTAAATTCTAAATGATATAAACATGGTTATAATAATACACAGTTTACCTCTGTGATTACCTTGTATCTAAGCCTCTGCTGACTGCCCCCTTATTTCAGTTCTTTTGACAGACTTGCATTTTAGCCAATCAGAGCTGACTCCTAGGTAACTCCTAGGTTGTGAAAAAATGTAAAAAAGGAATTCAGATAAGAGACGGCCTTCAAGGAAATTAGCATATGAGCTAATGATAAAAGTAAAGTGGAAAGGTGTTTAAAATAAAAGTTTATTTTTGACCAGACTGTCCTTTTAAAGTCTGAGAACCTGTCTGCAAAGCCTCATGGCATACAGGCAGTGGATCCTGTTCTTTTGCTACCCATATGTACATTACAAGCTTAATAACCTGTCAATCACCCCGAGCAAGCAGGTTTGGGGTGACTTCTGTCCTCCAAACACAAAGGTGGCGGAGTAAAAGAAATAGAGGTCTAGTGCCCTGTCATGTTCTTCTTGATTTTAGATGAAAAACTCACCAAATTGGAAAATTAGGTTTTCTCAATCAATTATTAAAAAAATAAAAATTAAAAAACATGGTTTTAAATAGTAATTGTTTAAAAATATGTTTGAGCAAACATGGCCAGTATACTTATCATGCCCTTATACAAATATCATTCTGATTGTTAACACAAACTCTATCCAATTACAACACACACACTTGAACTCCATTAACTCAATTAACTTATCTCGGTTTTCTGAATCGGTATCTCTTATTGGTCATGATGGAAGCAATTGTGGGACAATGGAGATTAAATCTTATGATAGTTATCAATCTCGGCTGTGTTTGACTAGGTACGATTATGATCACTTTGATTAAAAAAATGGAAATAAAACCACAGACAATACAGTTTTTCCAATATCAAAAGAGAAAATCAAAAATATTGTAAATCAACCCCTTGGTTAAACTCTCACACCAGACTCAATCTCTCCTACAATCTATAATTCTTGTTCTAGTGAATAACTCTTGGTCTTAAACAGAGGATATAAACATCTCATATTCAGTAAATCTATGTGTCAAATTTAACAAGAGAGTTGTGCATGGGTTAAAGGGAGATTAAAGTCAAATTTAAATTTTCAAGGTCATTTTAGAAGATTGTTCAATTTACTGCCATTATCAAAATTAGTTTGTTTTCTTCTTATCCTGTTTTGCTTCACTCTTGAAGGAAAAAAATATGGGAACACTGAAAATCCAAATAGTTAAAAAAAAAAGACAAGTTTAAATATATGACATAGAGTCCATAAATAAAGTTAATTTTATAGCTAAACTAGAGCCCTGCAATCTGAAATAGTAACATTTTATACATAACCCCATAAATATATTCACCATTACCTGTACTTATTGTTGATTACGCAATCTATATTACATTGATGTCCACAGTCTCTTACTTATAATTAATGATCCACTTTGCTGGTAAAGTCATCCAACATCTGCCTAATAACCAGTAAGTCTTTGTCATATGGAATAGCAGAGTAAGCAGAATAAAGACCGACCACATTCATCTTTAGCCATGAATATTCTGTTCGTCATTCTAAACCTTGTGTAAGAAATAAAGGTAGCCTAGGCACAATCGTTTATAAAAATTATTCAGATAAATTTTATATTAAAAGAGAGATCCAGAATTCAAAACTATTAGCCTACCCTCACTTAACCTTTTAGCGCCGTTATAACGTTTCATTCCGTCCTAACCGCGCTGGACTTTAGCACCATTAAGACGTAATAGAATGTCTTAACCGTTTGGCTGTCCTGAAGCCAATGGTGCTTCCAGGATGCGATCGCAGTCTCGAGGGCATGACTAGCATCATAGGGACGCCCCCCTGACCCTAACTCTTGCTATGGTCATTAAATAATGTTTTTAATTTTTATTATATATCTTTTTTTATGATCAAAGCAAATAGCGTATCACTCTAAACCCTCACAAAACATCTATACCACACAATCAGCTAGATTACGAGATGTGCTTTCGGGTTTAAATGCTGAAAAAAATCATCGTTTCAGAGTTAAACCAGCACCGCAGCCATTACAAGTCTTGTTGATATAGCTGTACCGCAACCCTTTTAGCCTGTACCGCAATGTCAGTCCCGCACAAGTAAAAATTACGTTTTTTCATGGGACTTCCATAGCACTGCCATTACGAGTTTTGCGGTGAGGCTAAAAAGCTTGCATTCCAGCCTATACCGACAAGATCCATTTTGCAATCTAAAAGCAGTAGTTAGGGGTTTTACGCAACAAAACTGTAACATAAAACTCAAAACACCCATAAACTACCTTTTAACCCCTAAACCGAGGCCCTCCCGCATAGCAAATACTATATTAAAGGGACAGTCTAGGCCAAAAAAAACTTTCATGATTGAGATAGAGCATGTAATTTTAAACAATTTTCCAATTTACTTTTATCACCAATTTTGCTTTGTTCTCTTGGTATTCTTAGTTGAAAACTTAACCTAGGAGGTTCATATTTAACAGTTTTCAGCACTAGAGGGTGTTAGTTCATGTATTTCATATAGATAACACTGTGCTCGTGCACGTGAAGTTATCTGGGAGCAGGTACTGATTGGCTAAACTGCAAGTCAGTCAAAAGAACTGAAATAAAGGGGCAGTTTGCAGAGGCTTAGATACAAGATAATTACAGAGGTTAAAAGTATATTAATATAACAGTGTTGGTTATGCAAAACTGGGGAATGGGTAATACAGGGATTATCTATATTTTAAAACAATAAAAATTCTGGTGTAGACTGTCCCTTTAAAGTTATTAACCCTTAATCTGCCGCTCCCGACATGGCCGCCACTAAAAATTATTATTAACCCCTATTTCGCCGCTCCCCGACATTGTCACCACTATAATAAAGTTATTAACCCCTAAACCGCCTCCCTCCAGCATCGCAAACACTATTTATTAACCCCAAATCTGCTGCCTGCCCACATCGCCCCCAATGTACTAAAGTTATTAAGCCCTACACCGCCGTCACTATAATTAACCCCTAAACTGCAAGTCCCTCACATCAAAATATACTAAAGTAAACTATTAACCCCTAAACCGAAAGCCCACACATCGCAATAAACTAAATTAAACAAGTAACCCCTAAACCTAACCAAACTCTAACGTAACCCCAACACCCCTAACTTTATATTGAAATTACAATTTCCCTATCTTAAATTAAATTAAAATTTACCTGTCAAATTGAAAAAACTAAGTTTAAACTAACAATTAAACTAACATAATAACTACCAATTAAATAAAACTAAACTAACACTACTATAAAAATTACAAACTATCTAATTACAGAAAATAAAAAATGCTAAATTACAAAAAATAACAAACACTTAATTACGAAAAATAACTAACGAAATTATCAAAAATAAAAAATAATTACAGCTAATCTAATAGCCCTATAAAAATAAAAAAGCCCTATAAAAAATAAAAAAGCCCACCCAAAATAAAAAAAAACTAGCCTACAATTAACTACCAATAGCCCTTAAAAGGGCCTTTTGTGGGACATTGCCCCAAAGATATCTGCTCTTTTCCCTGAAAAAAATACAAAGACCCCCCAACAATAAAACCCACCACCCAACCAACCCCCCCCAAAATAAAAAACCTAATTCTAAAAAATCCTAATCTAGCCATTGCCCTGAAAAGGGCATTTGTATGGGCATTGCCCTTAAAAGGGCATTTAGTTCTTTTGCTGCCCAAACCCTAATCTAAAAAAAAAAAACACTCAAAAAACCCTTAAAAAAACCTAACACTAACCCCTGACGATTTCAACTGCCAATATAATTTTAGCAGCTCTAATTCCTATTGGCTGATTCAAAATTTTCAGCCAATAGGAATGCAAGGGACGCCATTTTGAAATGGCTCCCTTGCATTGAAGATTCAGTGTACGGTGGCGACCGTATGAAGAGGATGCTCCGCACCGGATGTCTTCAGGATAGAGCCGCTCAGCGGGGATCAAGATAAAAGATGCCGTCTGGATGAAGATAGAAGAGGCCACCTGGATGAAGACTTTTCGCCACCTGGATGAGGACGTCGACGCCTGGATGAACATAGAAGAGGCCGTCTGGATGAGGACGTCGACGCCTGGATGAACATAGAAGAGGCCGCCTGGATGAAGACTTCTCGCCGCCTGGAGGAAGATCGTTCAAGCGGGACTTCAAAAACTGTAAGTGGATCATCGGGGGTTAGTGTTAGGTTTTTTTTAAGGTTTTTTTGGGTGGGTATTTTTTTAGATTAGGGTTTGGGCAGCAAAAAAGCTAAATGCCCTTTTAAGGGCAATGCCCATACAAATGCCCCTTTCAGGGCAATGGGTAGATTAGGTTTTTTTATTTTGTGGGTTTGGGGGGTGAGGGTTTGTAATGTTAGTGGGTCTTTGTAAAAAAAAATTTCAGGTAAAAGAGCTGTTTAACTTAGGGCAATGACCTAAAAAAAGCCCTTTTAAGGGCTATTGGTAGTTTATTCTAGATTAGGTTTTTTATTTTGGGGTGTTTTTTTTTTTTTTTAAATGGGTATTTGAATAGGAATAATTTTTATTATTTTTGATAATTAGTTATTTTGTGTAATGTATTTTTTTCATTTTTGGGTGGGTTTTTATTTTTAGATTAAGGCTTGGGCAGCAATGTCCATACAAATGCCCTTTTCAGGGCAATGGGTAGATTAGGTTTTACTTTATTTTTATTTTGTGGGTTTGGGGGGTGGGGGTCTGTATACTGTTAAGGGTGTTTGTTTTGTTTTGTAGCAAAATAGCTGTTAAATTTAGGGCAATGCACTATAAAAGCCCATTTTTAAAGCCCCCCCTTGGTAGTTTATTATAGATTAGGGGTTTTTTTTATTTTTAGAATAGGAATAATTTTTATTGTTTAGAATATTTTTGTTTGTTATTTTTTGTAATGGTAGGTTTTTTTATTTTTTGTAATTTTAGTGTTTTTTATTTTTTGTAATATTAGGTTTTAGTGTAAGGCAGCTTAGGTTTATTTCACAGGTAAGTTTGTATTTATTTTAACTAGGTAGTTAGTAAATAGTTAATAACTATTTACTTACTAGTCTACCTAGTTAAAATACATACAAACTTACTTAATAAAAATAAAACCTAAGCTAGCTACAATATAACTATTAGTTATATTGTAGCTAGCTTAACTTTTATTTCACAGGTAAGTATGTATTTAGTTTTAAAAAGGAAATATTTAGTCAATAATTGTAAGTTTAATTTAGCTATATTTTAATTATGTTAAAATTAGGGGTTGTTAGGGTTACGGTTAGGGTTAGGCTTAAGGTTACGTTAGGGTTAGGGTGAGGTTTATGGGTTAATATAGTTTAATTTAGGTTGTTGCAATGTGGGGGGCTGGCGGTTTAAGGGTTAAAAGGTTTATTTAGTGGTAGTGATGTGGGAGGCCAGACGTTTAGGGGTTTATAGCTTTATTTAGCTGCGGTGATGTCGGGGAGTGGCGAAATAAGGGTTAATAGATTTATTATAGTGTTGGCGATGTTGGGGTGCAGGGGAATAGGGGTTAATAACTTTAGTATAGTGGCAGCGATATCGGGAGCGGCAGATTAGGGGTTAATAGTTTTATTTAGGTGGCGGCGATATCAGGGGCGGCAGATTAGGGGTTAATAACATTATGTAGGTGCCAGCGATGTTGGTAGGGGGCAGATTAGGGGTGTTTAGATGTGGAATTTATGTTAGGGTGTTAAGTTTAAACTTTAGTTTTTTTCCCCCATAGACATCAATGGGGCTGCGTTACAGAGCTTTTCTTTCCGCGATCGCAGGTGTTAGACTTTTTTTCTGACACGCTCTCCCCATTGCTGTCTATGGGGAAAGCGTTAACGAGCACGTCAAAACAGCGCTTGAATTGTGTGCGGTATGGAGCTTAAAAGCGCCATATCACATGCACAAGACGGCTGTTTCAAAACTTGTAATGGCTGCGCTATAGAGGGTTAAATAATGCAACTTTTGTTGCGTTCGTTAATTTCCCTATAGCGCTCATAACTTGTAATCTAAGTGAATGTTATTTATTGGATGTCTGGCTTTTGTTAAGGTTCTCAGGTAAACTTTTGAAAACGTTTTGTTTATAATACCTACACAAGTTTTCGGGGTCTTTAAACATTTTTAGTTAACCTATTGCAAGTGCCTAAAGAACACCACATCAGAAAAAGGGTATTTTAATCTTTATTTTTTTTCAAATGTGTGCTTTTACTTTATACCTTAGACACACATGCGTTTATCTTTCAAATAATTGGTCTTGGGGGTTTCTACGGCTTAAGGGAGCTTAGCTGGAGGGGTTTTGATACCTACCCCTTCATCCAGCTCCCTTAACCCAATCATATGTAGATCTACATCATGTGATACAAAGCTCAGCGTACTGAATAACGTAGATCTACGTCTGACATGTTGGCAGCCCAAGCAGTTTCGATTGTCAAGTAGGCTTCTAGCATCTGCCTTCATATAGTAATGGAGCACGATCAGAGCTCCATTACTATATGAAGCCAGATTGCAAGAACGGTACAGACAGTAACACTAACTGTACCACTTTCTGTAACAATCACCGTTGGTGCCAATAGGAGGTGTGGGAGCGCGGCCCAAGAGGGGGGGGGGGGGCTTTTGGGGTCCTACACTACAGAAAATATATCTTGAAGGGAGAGGGAGGATTGGTTCACTACACTGAGGGAAAATCAGAGGGGGCCTACATAACGATCAGGGGGAGGTGGGGAGATGGAGGGGACACGTTCTAAACTGCATACTGTCTGCCAGCACCTAAGATTATGGTAAGAAGTGTGGTTGGGGGAGAGCGCTGTTTGGGAGGGGTCAGGATGATGGGAGATGTCAGGGGAGAGGGTAATTCCTACACTTTGGCAAATATTAACTTTACAAGCTGATTAACCCCTTTACTGCCAGGAATTTCAGAAGTGTGGTGCATAGCTGCAATTAATGGCCTTATAATTACCAAAAAGCAATGGCAAAGCCAGACATGCCTGCTATTCCTGAACAAAAAGGATCCCAGAGAGGCTTTTATAACCATTTGTGTTATGATTGCACAAGCGGTATGTAAATAATTTCAGTGAGAAACCCAACATTTGTGAAAAAGTTAACAATTATTTTTTAAAAAAAATATGATCGAATTTGTGAAATTGTGACATGAAAGATACCAAAGTGCTTCTAGATCAATACCTTGGGTTGTCTGCTTATATTTTTATACACTATATATTTTTTAGAGATAAATTTAAAAAAAAACAAAACAAGGCTCTCTTTCTGTTTAAATGGAGTGATAGAAACAATTCTAAAAATAATCTGGTGTTTTTCCCTAAAATTCACAGTAGTGAAGGGGTTAAAGGGACATGAAACAAAATGTTTCTTTTATGATTTAGATGTTCTCTTGGTATCTTTTGTTCAAAAGCAGGGATGTAAGCTCAGGAGCGGACACGTGTTTAGAGCACTATATGGCAGCAGTTTTGCAAGAATGTTAACAATGTAGTGTTCTTGACACCTCCATAGGTATCCCTACAACAAAGAATATAATGGGAATTAAGCAAGTTTTATAACAGAAGTAAATTGGAAACATTTTTAAAATGATTTATTCTGCCTGAATCACAAAACGGAAATTTATGCTTACCTGATAAATTGATTTCTTCTACGATACGACGAGTCCACCGATTTCATCCTTACTTGTGGGATATTATCCTCCTGCTAACAGGAAGTGGCAAAAAGCACCACAGCAGAGCTGTATATTTAGCTCCTCCCTTCCCCTCCACCTCCAGTCATTGGACCGAAGATTATAGGAAGAGAAAGGAAAAGCTAAAAGGTGCAGAGGTGACTGAAGTTGTAAATAATAAAAAATATAATCTGTCTCAAACTGACAGGGCCGTGGACTCGACGAATCGTAGAAGAAATCAATTTATCAGGTAAGCATAAATGTCCTTTTCTTCTACAAGATACGAAGAGTCCAGGGATTTCATCCTTACTTGTGGGATACAATACCAAAGCAACAAGACATGGATGAAAGGGAGGGACAAGACAGAGACCTAAACGAAAGGCACCACTGCTTGAAGAACATTTCTCCCAAAAACAGCCTCAGAAGAAGTAAAAGTATCAAATTTGTAAAATCTGGAAAAAGTATGAAGGGAAGACCAAGTCGGATCTGTTCAACAGATGCATCATTTTTAAAAGCCCATGTGCAAGCCACAGCCCTAGTAGAATGAGCCATAATTCTTTCAGGAGGCTGCTGTCCAGCAGTCTCATATGCCAGACGGATGATACTTCTCTGCCAAAAAGAAAGAGAGGTAGCCGTAGCTTTCTGACCCCTACGCTTTCCAGAATAAACAATGAACAATGAAGATGATTGACGGAAATCCTTAGTTGCCTGTAAGTAAAACTTTAAGGCACGAACCACGTCCAAGTTATGTAACAGACGCTCCTTCTTAGAAGAAGGATTAGGACACAATGAAGGAACAATAATTTCCTGATTAATATTCTTATTCGAAACAACCTTAGGAAGAAAACCAGGTTTGGTACGTAAAACCACCTTATCAGAATGAAATATGAGATAAGACGAATCACACTGTAATGCTGAAAGCTCAGAAACTCTTCGAGCAGAGGAAATAGCAACCCAAAACAGAACTTTCCAAGATAATAATTTTATATCTATGGAATGTAAAGGTTCAAATGGAACCCCTTGAAGAACTCAAAGAATGAAATTCAAACTCCAGGGAGGAGTAATTGGTCTAAATACAAGCTTAATTCTGGTTAGGTCCTGACAAAAAGACTGAACATCTGGCACATCTGCCAAATGTTTGTGAAACAAAATTTACAACGCAGAAATTTGTCCCTTTAAGGAACTAGCTGATAAGCCTTCTGGAGAAAAGACAGAATCCTAGGAATCCTAACTTTACTCCATGAGTAGCCCTTGGATTCACACCAATAAAGATATTTACACCATATCTTATGATAGATTTTTCTAGTGACAAGATTTCTAGCCTGTATCAAAGTACTGATAACTGAATCAGAGAATCCTTGCTTCGATAAAATCAAGCGTTCAATCTCCATGCAGTCAGCTGCAGAGAAATTAGATTTGGATGTTGGAAAGGACCTTGAATGAGAAGGTCCTGTCTCAAAGGAAGTTTCCATGGTGGTAGAGAGGACATTTCCACTAGATCCGCATACGAAGTCCTGCGTGGCC